>NW_027419695.1:0-22278 GCF_009905375.1 Apium graveolens | reverse complement strand
TTGTAATTTGCATGGTGCGCTAAGCCAATCTCCTTGGTTGATGAAATATTCTATGAATGCAAATCATGCAATTTTTTTCTCCACAGATCATGCGCCCTGTTTCCAGAAAAGACGGAGCATCATCTAGCAGGCAAGCTGGATGAAAGAGTACTAGCACGAGCTGTCCATTTACTAGATTTTAAAAAATGCCAAGGTTGCAACATGTTGGAAATGGGATTTTCTTGTGGAATGAAACAGCCTGTTTTGATATTGGTTGTGCTTCATTACCCAAAAAAATTAAACACGAAGCTCATCGCCACCCTCTTAACCAATTAAAGTCTCCAGGTGATGATTATTATTGCAAAGCATGTGCGAATGACTTTGAAGAAGGCACAGACTGTATCATATATGGATGTGAAAAATGTGAATTCTACGTACATACAAAGTGTGCGATAAGGCTGACACACCTGGTGAAACATAGATTGGATACACATCCCCTCTACTTGATTCTGTCTTCCAAGAATGTAGCTGATCATCCTCACGAGTACGAATGTGAATTTTGCTCCAAACAGATTTATCCAGGCGGTTGGTTTTATCACTGCAATACTTGTGACCTATCATTTCATAATCACTGTATTGATCCATATGATTGGCTCTCCAATCTGAAGCTTGGCGCCACTAACATTTATAGCGATGCACATCCTCACGGCCTCACATTGATTTTGAATAAAAAGAAGCTAAGTTGCAAGGAATGTGGTGGAGATGTAACTGGGAAGCCAGTTCTGGAATGTTCATCATGCAAATATAAAGTGCATCCGATATTGTTTCCTTTTAAATTTGTTTATCTTTATAGATTATTTATGAAATTCAGAATTTCAACATTAACAATAGCAGTCATCTTAGTTTCAGCAATCAAGAATAAAGAGCCACTAACAGATTCTCTGAGTACTAACCAGTAGTGCGTTTGCAGGCTGGCTGTACTAACAGTGATATGGCCATGATAATTTCTTGAATCTATTTCTGGTAAACAAGAACAGTGCATAAGTGAAACAAAAGTGTTAAAATCAGATTATATTCACATATATGCAGGTGTGCATATGCTCAATTTGTATTTTACAAATTATTCCAAGTCACTAGCTTCCGAGCTATCTAGTACCTCCTAGTTGCAACATGAAGATTGGTCCAACTTTATCTGCCATGGCTCCGAACAAGTGATGAAGGTGACCGATAATTGGCCATTCCACAACAGGTTCCGGGGGGAGCTGAGTCGTTCTTCTTGCTTCTGGCATAGGTACTGATGACCCTGCATAAGAAAGTAACGACAATAATTAGGCCACACGGTACTACAAATTGAGGTGAATGCTAAGTTCCATTTCATAATGTCACAGTAATTTATTCTTCTGCTAGACTCAAACCTTTTTCTTATTAATCTGTATCAGCTAATATGCAAGCGCAGCTAATTACAGCATTCATGATGATTAGTTTAGGTCGTGTTCATCTTTGGTGCTTTCGAGAGTTCTCTACTGTCCAATTCTGACTAATTTTTGGAACAATATCAAACGAAATGTCAACTTCAATAGGCAAGGGTTGAGCCAACTGCATACTGTATAAAATGCCATGTACTTAGAAAGTAAGATTGAGGGTTTTGCAGTCTCGGCTTGCCTAAAGAAAAACGGGATCACTTCTTTGATACTCGAAAGCAAGGAATGTTTAGCTTCGCTGTGTCAAAAAAAGAAGAAAACATATGACTGCCTTAGCTTACTTTGATTCTCCAAAGTAAGGGAATGTGGTTTCTAGTAAAATTCCTTGATGAAGCCTGTGTACTTTTGCAAGTAATAATTAACTTCTTTGTAAGATAAACGACGCACAAGACTTCATTTTCAGAAACCATTTCTTTTAGGCAAAAGAGACCTGAATAGCCTGTACTCTTGATTTTGTATATTCATCATAGTCTTTGTCATTTGAGAAATCGATTTTTTAATCCAAAACTATACCACTGGGTAATTTTTTTCGAACCCAAATGATTCTAAAATCGGTTTCAGAGATTCTCCACATACAAACTTATTTATACAAAGTAAGGAATGTGGTACTAGTAAAATTGCTCGAATGTAAGGACTTCTTATACCAGAAGCATATGTGCTTTTGCAAGAATGAGTAACTTCTTCTAAGGTAAAGAACATACCGACTTCATTTTTAAGCAACGAACATAAGTAGCAGGTACTAGCTAATTTGTTTTGATCAGAATATCTTAACCTGCAACATTTTCTTTTTCTTCAGGTTGATTATATACTAGCTAATATTGGAATAAAAAATGTTAAGGTTATTGCTTGTGCCTGAGGTTTCTTTATAATCTTATCATTCACTCTTCCAATTTGGCTCTTGTACATATTCTTACTTGTCAATTAATTATTCAATGCCGACAATTTTTTAAATCTGCATTGCTTCACCTGTCAGCAATGCATCAAACTTATAAACTGCGTTAACTACTTAATTGTGTTTTGTAGCTCCCTTTACATAGAAAAAGGTAGAAACAGACCTTTCATATATGCTTTCCTTTTGTAAACATACATATCCCTCTTGTGTGTGTGTCTTTGTGTTAGTTTCATACATAGATGGGAGGAAATTGAAACATTTTCTTCATGACCATAAGCTGACACTAAATGAAGCTGAGTCTGTTGTTGGCAAGGATGTAGAATGTGCTATGTGCAGACAACCGATAAACAAACTCCTAGACGCATTTTATAGGTGCCACACTTCCGTCATTGATGGTAGCTCATCGAGTGATTGTGTTGGTTTCTTTATGCATAAAACTTGTTCTGAGTTGCCCTCAACATTTACACACCCTATGATCCCCCAACACCCTCTACGCTTCATTGCACGTTCATATAGAAAACTTTACTATAATACGTGTTATGTTTGTGAAGGTTATTCTCAGGGCTTTATGTATGTTTCTAAAAATCGATTTTTTTGTCTGAAATGTGTAGCATCTGAACTTAAATCTCTAGAGGATCGTACCCGTTGTCATCCAGGTCACAATCACCCATTAACCCTAGTCCAAACACCACAGCTACAGACTTGTCCTATATTTGTACCACATGTTGTTTCTGGATACACAAGAGTTGTGCCAATGCACCCATCACCTACCTAAGTAAATATCACAACCAACACACTCTCATCTTGGCCTACTCTCTTCCCCAAGAATATTGTGAATTTTACTGGTCATGTGGCATCTGTGATAAATTTATCAATCCCATCCACTGGGTATATTATTGTGCAAATTGCAGATTTTTTGCTCACCTGAAATGTGCTTCATCAAGTGAGAAGTTGATGTACAAGTTCCTCCTAGTATTTACTACAAGAAAAATGTCCACAGACATCGGTTTTTGGCCGATGTCTATGTTGTTTTGCAACCGATGTTGATGTCGGTGATGTCTATTCTAGACATCGGCCATACACCGATGTCTTTCAGCCTATTAGACATCGATTTCTTTCAGAAACTGTAATGTCTATCAATTTTTAGACATCAATTTCAACCCAAAGAAACTAATGTCTATTGTATTTTTAGACATCGCTTTTAACACAACAAAAGTGATGTCTATTTTATTCTTTCACATAAGCATTTCCACAATAAAAGTGATGTATATTTAATTATTAGACATCAGTTTTGTTACAAGAAAATTGATGCATAAACAAAATTAAAAACCTTGCAGTCACAAAATATCTATCCATTGCACCATTCATAAAATACATTCAACTAATTGTCATTCAACTAACATATCTATCATCATTAATACACTCTAGCACAGGACATATGATACAAGTTGTAAGAAAACTAAGAATTCAAATGTTTAAGCTGATACGTCGTTCGGGACGAAACATATGTAGTAGCTTGGTATGCGATGTCCTCTGCCTTATGTAGGAAAGATCTCAGTTCTGATAATTATTCAAAAAATCAACCAGCATCTCTACATTTTGTGTATCCCAACTTAAACTGTGGCCAGCGTCTATAAATAAAAATCCCAACACTTAGTATTAGGTAACACCACATTAAAGGCATACAAAAATAAATCTTTACATGATTTAAGATATACATGTCTTTCACACAACAATGACACAATATCCAAGCATTAAGTGACAGCTAAAACTTAAAACTGAATATCATAGTCACTTAAATACGAATATGAAATAACTAGAGTACGTGTTTGTTTTAAATTTTACAGTCTATGGCATTGCAGAAAAACAAAACTGGTCCCAAGAAACACATTGTCAATACATTATGTGCACTAGCCAATTATTCACCTCAACCAGCAAGATTGCTAGAAAATTTTGTAGTTTTTCATACAAAATAATGTCTCCATTCAATTCTGCAAGAAAAAACTGAACATGGTGATTCCTTCAAATATTTCTTATCAAAGTATCTTAATAGGCCCATAACAAAATGAAATGAAAATGGGTGCAGGAAACCGATTTCAAGCGCCAGGGTCTGAGGAGATCCTTAATGTTCACATTACCTGGGCCAAACTAACAAAATGAACTTTCATGTATTTTTTAACTTACTCTATGTTGCACCAAAATATGAAATTGAAACTTTTTTCTTTGTAAAGCTTGATTTTTTTAAATTTAATTTTTCAACAGATTACTAGTAAGACAAGTTTATTTACAAGTATATCAAATAATTTAAATCCAAATCTTATAAATTGACATTAGAAGGTGTTTTAAGTATCAATCATATTTTTAGAAAGAATTATTATGTATACTCTGGTGTCAAAATATAAATAAATTATATGTGTACTCTGTAGTTATAAACTTAATCCTTGTAAAGGTTAATCATCTCATGCAATCTAGATACTTCATATCTATAGAGAATGCTCAAGTACACTCAAGTATGATCAATATGCCAGCGTCTATAATATGTCTTCTGATGTAAGACTTTCAATAATTATTAGTGTACTTTATTGGTTAGTCTGAGAGTTATTAATAATGTTTATTTACATAATTTGTATAGGTTAATAACTGAGTGCTTCTTATAATACCATAACTAGGGTGATGGAGGGAACAAAACAAAATTCAGTCAACAAAAAAATTCTGTTAGATATTGTGAGAAAGAACTGGAAAATTCCAAAAAATATTTACAAGGATAATATTAAATGTTGCAGAGAATAAATACAAGTTATCAGATATTCTGGTGGGGTAAATGCTAGGTTAGTGCTGTAACTCTTTCCATCTCTACTATTCTTCATCAACCCAAAGCAAGAGAGTCTTGGATTACAACCCTGTGAAATGATGAAATACATTAAGTTAGTAAAACAGAAGCACCAAGGTATAAAAGCTTTAAAATGACCAAAACAATCCTAACAGTTTACTTACGTCATCAAAGACTATCCTGTAAGCATTAAGATCATGGTAAAGAGCAGGTCCCTTCATTGTACAATACTCAAGAGCTTGTGCAAGATTTAAAGCAGCCCTACATACTTATAAAACAAACGAGACATTTTTTTAGATTAATATATCAACACGCAGATTGAAGAATTTCACTGCATAACTGATTTATCATATATAATTCTAGTAGTCTACCAAGCATCTAAGCTTTTTTTAAACTATTGTAAACACATAATTATTCATTACATCAAAATATAACACAACACAATCTATACCATGTACTATATACACAAGGAGAATGCAAGGCAAAAGTAATAATATATTTGTAATGAGAAATAATGGAGTTTGCTTATTACATACCACATGTCACTCTACCTCCTGCATTGCCAGTGGAAAGGCTAAGCTCATGACCACCTAAATAGATAAACAAATGCAAGTGAGAACATGGAATAAACAAATCTTTGCACACGGAAGATATATTAAATCCGTTCCTAATTTCCTATACATAAGATTCACATATCATTATATCAGGCATGCAAACCAGAAGTTCAAAACGAGAAAAATAAAATATTACCTTTTCCGAGGTCATCCTCAAGTTCATGAACAACCAAGGCTCTTCCAATTACTACATTTGGCCCAATAAACGGTATCTACATATCCCATTCAACTATAACCAGTGTTGTAAAAAGCACATTAAGCGGACGCTTAAGCGGGGGCTTAAGCGGAATCGGAGGTCAAAACGCTTGGATTAGTGCGAAATCGGATATTTAAGCGTTTAATAAAATTTAAGCGGGTTTAAGCGGCTCTAAGCGGAATTAAGCGGATTTTGACCGATTAAGCGGTTTTTGACCAATTAAAAGGGGAATTAAAAATAATTAGAAAAAAATAAATCTTATTTTTAAAAAAGGTATAATTTGATATTTTTAAATGTTACTTGTATTTTTTAAGTTGATTATGACTTTGTGAATGATTATTTTATTGATTTATTATAATACGTGAATGTTATCTCTTTATTTAAAAAAATATTCATTACTTTTAACATATACATATTTATTTATTTATTTATAATCCGATTAAGCGTCCGCTTTTAAAACCGCTTAAGCGCTCGCTTTAGCGCTTAAGCGCTAGAAGGTGACTTCACCGCTTAGGTCCGATTTGCGCTTTTTACAACACTGACTATAACTGAGAATGAATTAGAACATATCAAAGTGTCAAATTACCAAGGTCTAGAGAAATACCTGTGTCTCGACAATTGTTGTTTCTGCCACACCTGCATTTATTACATAGAAGGCAAATGTATCAGTAAGGATAAGTTTATAAACAAAAATTTGATTGGCATCTATAATATGGACCCTAATGAGTGCTTAAAGTTAATCATGAGCATAATTCTTATCATCTTAGTTTCACACAATAGAGAGCCCTGGAAAGATTCTTATCATTTGTTTCGAGGAATAAAGAGCAATGTTGGAATACTAATTAAGGCACATAATTGACTTCCTCAAAGATATTTCAAGGTTAAATACACTAATATGTCGAATGTATATTATAAATACTAGTCCGTAATAACCAATCTGACCAGAGCAACAGAGCAACAGAATAGTCCATTACCATCGACAAGCAATAATGTTTCCCAAGTCACCTGCATGACGGACTTCATCTTCAGGAAGGTCACCTGCATGACGGACTTCATCTTCAGGAGCACCGTGTGTCAATCCTTCCGGATTGAAATGTGGTCCTGCAGTTCCACATCACATTCAACCAAAATTACAACAACAAAATTACATAATTAGCCAACAGAAAAACACAAAAATGTCTAATCAAAGCTACAAAAACTTAAAAAATCCAACATGTGGACACACACCCATTCGTATTATCCCCAAATTGACAAACACAATTTAACTTAAAAATTAAATCATATAACATACAAACACAAAAGTATAAACCAATAAGTAACACAACGCAACTTTTAATCCAACTTTAAACAAGTGAATACCTAAAGATTAAATCCACTACCGTATGCAAAAAAAGGTCAGGTATATATACAACAAATTGAAAAGAATTAATAACTCCAAAATATATTGAATTAAATGAAAGCACCATACACAGGACATATAATCAAATTAGGGTTTCAATTTGAAAAAAAAAACCAATTTAACAAATTAGGGTTTTGATTAAAAAAATTCCCAATTTACAAATTTTGTCTTCATGTATAGAAGACTAGTTCGATTTGAGAATAAAGATGAGATAAGCTTACAAAGCTTAACAACCGAGCTTTAGCTGAATTGAGATGTTGAACACAGAGAGATGGTGAGCGGAGGTGAGATGGTGAGAATAGGTGAGATGAGTGGAATTTAGATGGTGAAGTGAGTTGTCGAGGTGAAAGTGAACGGGGGAGGGGAGTGTTTTGTCGAGAGAGGAGAGAGAGGAGTGCTAAGAGAGAGATGGTGAGGAATTGTTATGTCCGAAGAGGGAAAATAATGGGGGAACCGAAATATTGACTAATGAGCGGGGTGAAATTTTGGGATAATGGGTGAAAATTTTGACTAAGGGGGGAAATATAAAGATGGGCGCGAATTGAATTTTTTTTTGGTAACTTTAGACATCGATTCTTAAATAACTGTTGTCTTCGAAATACAATGACATCAGAAAAAGGACGGGATGATCTTATAAATTCTTTTAACATCAGTGGCAAACATAACTGATGTCTAATGTGTGATGTCTATTAACATTTTTCTTGTTCCTATGGTTTTTTACTAAATTTTTAGTTTTCCTACATTGTTGTTTTACTTGGAGTTATTCTGATTGGGTCATGTTTTTCTTTTGGAATAGCTTAAGTGATGATGGAGGGGGAGAGTCCAATTTGATGCACTTCCCAGCGCACGATGAAGCATCACTACATGAAATGATGCAGCAATGTATCATGAAGGCCACTCTCCTGCATATTTCTGCCATTGGAGAGCCTTCACCTTATATCAACCATTGGGGCCATGAACACCAGCTGGCACTCGGAAACAAGAATGCCAAAACCTTGACCCCTTACTTGAACCGGAATTTAGAAGATCATGCATTGCTAATTTGCAATGGGTGCACTAAACCAATCTCCTTGGTTGATGATATATTCTACGAATGCAATTCATGCAGTTTTTTTCTCCACAGGCCATGTGCCCAATTTCCGAAAATGATTGAGCATCATCTAGCAGGCAAGCTGATTGGAAACAAATTCAATGAATTCGCTACTTTCAGATGCCATGGTTGCAGCTTTCCTAGTAATGGGATTGTCATGTGGAATCAAACAACGAGGTTTGACATCTGGTGTGCTTCATTACCCAGAGTAATCAAACACGAAGCTCATCGCCACCCTCTTAACCAATTAAAGTATCCACATGATTATATTTGCAAAGCATGTTTTTTTGAATATGAAACAGAAAAACAAGAAGCTATCATGTATGGATGCGAAAAATGTGAATTCTTCATACACATAAGGTGTGCCTTAAGGCCACACCTGGTTTTATCACTGCAGTTCTTGTGATCTGTCATTTCACAGTTTCTGCATCGATCCATATTATTTGTTCTGTAATATGAAGTTTGGCGCTACCAACATTTTTAGCTACACACATCATCACCCTCACGGCCTCACATGGCTTGTAAATAAAAAGATACGAAGATGCAAGATATGCAGTGAAGATGTAATCGGATGCCAGATGCTGCACTTCTCGAATGTAGATATATTGCAAAAGTTCAGAATTTTTTCGATTTTTTTGTGCACTTTTGTCTTGCCAAAACTGTAATTCATGAACCATTTGGATCAGGAGATCTCAACAACATGTGTTTTTGCAAGTGAAAATAACTTGTTTCAAGTGAAAATACCTGAGCATAAGTGTACTACTTGGTTTTGATCAAAATATCTTAACATGCAATATTGCTTTTCTGGTGATAAATTGGAATAAAAATATAAATGCCATTGCTTGTGTCCGAGGTTTTCCGTACATATTCTTACTTGTCACTAAATTATTCGAATGCAGACATTTTTCTAAATGTATTCTCATCACTTACCTCTTCAATTTAACATACATATTCTTACTTGTTACTAAATTATTCGAATGCAGACAATTTTGTATTTTGCTTCACTTGTCACCGATGTATGAAACTTAAAAAGCTGGATTAACTACTTAATTGTATTATGTAACTCTCTCTGTTTCTGCATTGTTTCATATTGTGAAAATCAATATGAAAATATGAAAACGACTACAGTGCTTCTCAATTCTCTTGATGAAGATAATACACCCTTTTGATATATAGAAGGTTATTCAACAACAAGAAAGACTAATGCTACGCTTAGTAAAAGTCTATACTTCCCTTAATCCTTAATATTCATATCATTATGTAAATACAGTTTGTTATTCTTCAATAGAGTTTGTTACTTTTCCTCTCTATCATTTTACACATTTGTGAATATGCACTACATATTTGCATGGTGAACACTCGAGAACTGGCACGCCGGTTGCATCTTCACCGCATGTGCTGCATCTTCGCTTCTTTTTGTTTAGAACCAATGTGAGGCCGTGCGGGTGAGGATGCGAGTCACAACAAATGTTAGTAGCACCAAGCTTCATGTTTGAAAACAGATAATATGGATCAATACAGTGGATATGAAATGATAGATCACAAGTATTGCAGTGATAAAACCAAGTGGTTGGGTCAATATTTTCGGAGCAAAATTCACAATCGAAATCGTGAGGGTGATCAGCTACATTCTTGACAAACAGAATCAAGTAGAGAGGATGCGGATCCCATCGATGTTTCATCATATGTGGTCTTAAGGCACACCATACATGTATGTAGAATCCACATTTTTCACACCCATACATGATTTTTTCTTTACGTAATGCATATTCAAACAAACATGCTTTGCAAAAGTCATCGTCTGGATACTTCAATTGGTTAAGAGGGTGTCGATGACCTTCATGTTTAATTATTCTCGGTAATGAAGCACACCCGATGTCAAATAAAGTTGTTTTATTGATCGACAAGAAAATCCCATTACCAAGGATGTGGCAACTTTGGCATAGTATAAAACCTAGTTCATTGAACTCTCGTACTAGTGAAATATCATCGACTTGGTTGCCTGCTAGATGATGCTCCATCTTTTCCGGAAACAGGGCGCATGATCTGTGGAGAAAAAAATTGCATGATTTGCATTCATAGAATATTTCATCAACCAAGGAGATTGGCTTAGCGCACCCATCGCAAATTAGCAATTCAGTATCTTCTAATTTATGATTCAAGTCAAGGGTCAAAGTTTTTGAGTTCTTGTTTCTGAGCGTCAGCTGGTGTTTATGCGCCCAATGCTTGATATAAGACGAAGGCTCCGCAGTAGTGGCAGAATTATGCAGGAGAGCATCATCTGTTGCCTTCATGATACACTGCTGCATCATTTTATGTAGTGATGCTTCATCATGCGCTGGAAAGTGCATCAAATTGGACTCTCCGCTATCATCGTCACTTTTAACATGCCAAAAGAAAGAACAAAACCCAGTCAGAATAACTCCGAGTAAAACAACAATGTTGGAAAACTAAATATTTATTTGATAGATAATCAAAATCATGATATCAGATATAGTAAGAGGAAACGGTAAATCAACCTCAACATCTCAGGTAATGAAGCACATTTCACGTGAGCAAAAAATCTGCAATTTGCGCAATAATAAACCCAGTAGCTGTGATTTATAAATTTACTACATATGCCGCACAACCAGAAAAATTCACGATATTCTTGGGGAAGAGAGTAGTCCAAGATTAGGGTGTGTTCTTTGTGAAATTTGCATTGGTAGGTGATGGGTGCATCGGCACAACTCTTGTGTATCCAGAAACAACATTTGTTACAGATATAGGACAAATCTGTAGCTGTCGTGTTACAAGCATCACAAAGGAACAAAGCTGGCCTTTGGACTAAGGTTAATGGGTGATTGTGACCTGGATGATCATGGGTACGTCCCTCTAGAGATCTAAGTTCAGATTTTACGCATTTCAGACAAACTTTTTCGCTGTTGGAAACATACATAAAGCCCTGAGAAACACCTACACAAGCATAACACTTATAATAATAATTTTTTTTATATGGACGCGAAAGGAGGCTTAGAGGGTGTTGTGGGAACATAGGGTGTGTAAACGTGGAGGGCAACTCAGAACAAGTTTTATGCAAAAAGAAACCTGCACAGTTACTTGATGAACTATCATCGATAAGGGAGATGTTGCAGCTATAAAATGCGTCTATGAGCTTGTTTATTGGCTGTCTACACATATCACATTCTACATCCTTGCAAACAACAGGCTCGGCTTCATTTAGTATTAGCTTATGCTCATGAAGAAAATGTTTCAATTCTCCCATCTATATATGAAACGAATACACCGAACGAGGGAGGGAGAGAGAGAGAGAGAGATGTGAAGTTTATGCACACTGCACGCTGAAAGATCAGAGAGAGAGAGGGAGATGTGAAGTTTATGCACACTGCACACTGAAAGAACTGATTGCATCTATTTATATGAGCTACATCATACAATTAGGTAGTTAACCCAATTTGTTAAGTTTCATACATTGCTGACAGGTGAAGCAAGATAAATTTAGAAAATTGTCTGATTCCAATAATTTAGTGACAAGTAAAGTAAGAATATGTATAAGAATCAAGTTAATTAGGAGTTAAGTAATTATTTAGATTACAAAGAAACCTCATATACGAGCAATATAACCTTTAGATTTTTATTCCAAACTTCATCACCAGACGAACAATAAAAAAGGCATATATAATCAACATGAAGAATAAATGACAAAATAGTGTATGTAAAGTTGTAGGCTGATCAAAATCAAGGAGTACACGCTATTTAGAGCATCTCCAACGAGGACGTCGAAAATAGTGCTAAAGTCTCATGTGCCATGACACTCTTGTTGGCTATCCCGTCAACCAAAATAACCAACTTTTTTCAGCCTCCCAAACTAGAAACATTGTTATATGACCTACTAAAGACATGTATTTTCGGATCTAATTTTGATTAAATTATTTGACAACTTTGAATGTAATTGTTAGAGCAGATTCTGATAAAAACGTGTCAAACGAACAATTGAACAAAGACATAATAGTATATTAGTATTACTAGTTGATAACCTGTGCTAAGCCCGAATTAATTTATTTAAATAATTTTTAAAAATCATAATAGTATAAGTGTCATGTCAAAATTTCTAAATTTTACTCACAAAATTCAACCCGAACTATTGAGTACCGGTGTTATGATTATAATAAAAGATTATAATTATTATATGATTTCAAAAAATTTATTATTTCATTAAAATATAATACTGAGTCATATATAATATTACTGAGTTGAAATCAATATAAAAATTACAATTAAAAAACGGGAAAAATAATACATATAACATATAAGTCATACGGAAGTAAATAAAGAATAAAAATAATACATTTAGAGTTATAATGAAATTCAAAAGGGTGAAATCATAAATTGATGAAACCAAACACGTATAATATATTGAATTAGCAATACATAAGTGAATTAAATACACAAAGATTAAAGCCAAAAGGTGACACAAAAATAAAACCAAACTTAATAGGTAGAAGTATAAGGAAACAAAAATAAAACTAAACTTCATAGAATCATACGACGTGTAGAAATATAAGATAACAAAAAATAAAACTAAATTTGATAGAATCATAATACATGTAGAAGTACAACAGGAATAAATGGTGTAATAAAAAATTTAGTAAAATTAAAAGACATACAAAAGTAAACCGTTTCTCTCTGGCATGAGAGTCGGCCGTCATGTATTCACCTCATCCTAACCCTACCCGCCCAACCTCCTTTTTCACCCTTTCTACCCATCTCTACCTCCATATTCATCTTCATCTTCTCCTTTTATTTACCTTTTCCTCAATAAAATCGAGATTTGTTTTACAAAACTCGAAAAATCCATTACAGTTCTTCACTTTAGTTTTCAGATCTACTAAGGTAAGAGTTTGGATTTTATAATAAAATTCAGTTTTTGGATTCAAAATCTCTCGCCTAACAACATATTACAATTTGTTGTTAATTCTGAGATTTTTGAGTTTTGAATTTGTTGAAAATGAATTTGATGGTGCATTGGGAGATCTGGATATCTCGCATCAACAACACTTTCGGCAGGTCTATAGCTGGTGTCCGGCAGGTAGATAGTTGGGGTGCGCTTGGAACGGTGGTGAAAATCACATGTGCTTACCTCTCACAAAAAATATTTGTTCATAACATGAGGCCTCTAAACTCAGTTGTTGCAACTGAGTCCTCTGAACATTGCACTATCAATCGAATTAATGTGAGGGTCAATTGTGAAACTGCTATTTTCGGGGGAGATGCATCCTGGATTGTCCGGAAAACCATTACCTTTATTTTTAATTTTCAGAATATTTGTATTCAGTTTGTTAAGCAATCCGGAAACAAAACGGCTAATTATTTAGCTCTATTTGTTTTTCAACCTGGTTGTATGATCAGTTGGGGGTTTATCCCGATTGAATCTCTTTCAAGTTATTAATGAAATCTGATTTAAATTTGGCAAAAAAAAAGACATACAAAAGTATAATTATAAAATATACACTGTAATACATAAGGCAAAGATTAAAGCCAAAAGGTAAAATAAAAATAAAACCAAACTTAATAGGTAGAAGTATAAGGAAACAAAAATAAAACTAAATTTAATAGAATCATACGACATGTAGAAGTATAAGATAACAAAAAATAAAATAAAATTTAATAGAATCATAATACATGTAGAAGTATAACAGGAATCAATGGTTTAATCAAAAGTTTAGGAGAATTAAAAGACACGCAAAAGTAAAATTATAAGATATATATATATCTATCTATACTATTATATTAAAGACGAAATAATGAAACTTTGGTTGGTAGTCGGTCTGGTCTCCGTAATTATAGTAATATTTAAAATAATACACTCTCATTATATAAATACAAATAGAATTGTAATATACCTAATGATTTTGATTTAAATAAAATAATATATATAATATGAATTAAAATTATACTATTGATTCAATCCTAAATAAAAAATAATAATAAATTACGTACAATTAGTTAGATTTGCAGGCTCAGATTAAAATAAAATAATAAATACTAATAAAAATTTGAAACCAAATTGGTTTAGTCGATATAATGTCATCAGGCAAAATAAAAAATAAACGTGCTAAAACAAAATAAATTGAAAGTAAATTCGTTTGGAAGATATAATGTCATCAGACTAAAATAAAATTATACATAGTATCAATTCGGTATAAAACATAATAATATTAATTCCAGACTAAAATAAAATTAAACAAAAAACTAAATATAATTAGCTGGATTAGATTGACATAACGGGTCTAAGACTAAAACCAAGATTTGCTATCTCAGAGTAAAACAATATGTTAGGAATATGTGTATTAGTTTGATGATAAGTTAAGCAAAACACTTAAGTAGAAATCTAGTGTTTGTAGCCTCAACGGATAAGACCATCTTGGCTATCCGTTGAAGGAGTAGCTTTACTTAACAATAAGTTTAGTATTGTAGCACATTTCATTCTCTGGTTTCAAGTTGTAATTCTTAGATGTTGTAGGAAACTATCAGTCATGTTGACTACTAATGGATATACAAATAGGAGGGCTAATTGTAAATATTTCATGCCTTGTAATTTTGTATAAGTGAAAAAGTATCAACGGATATTGAAGACCTTCAACGGATAAGAAACAAAGCTTCAACGGATGTCTCTAATGCTTCAACGGATGATATCCATCAACAGATGAGTGCTTCAACGGATAAAGACTTCAACTGATAATGCATCAACGGATAAAGCTTTAACGGATAAAGCCTCAACGGATAAGGCATCAACGGATGAAAGCTTCAACGGATGCTTAGTTCATTAGCAGTTGATAGTGACAATTCACAAGCTGACAGAGGCACATGGGTTGACAGAGACAAACTGGAATGTGGAAGCCTCTAGGAGGAATCAAGAAAATGCAGCATTTCCATTCTGATGCAAACAAGGAAGTATTCAAAGATTCACAAATTATCCTAGATTGCATTGGATAGAGAAATGAAGAAGAAACATGTGAAGAATCTTTTCAATTGTATTTTACAGTTTTGTCTTCACTTGTAAACTTGGTGATATATAAACCAAGTAGCAGCTAGTAATTAGAAATGAATTTTCCAGAGCTGTTTAGAAATATCCAGAGAGAAAATCATCTAGTTTGTACTAGGAAGCAGCTGTGATTTAATTCTTTGAATCACAGATTTTCTGAAATAACACATCTCTGGTGGAACAACAAATCCACCAGAAAAGTTTTTAAGTTCTTTGTGTTCCTTACATTTGTGTTTGAATATATATATGTTTATATCAGCTTCAAGCAATTCACACACATTTGTTCACTTAAACACTTAGCCTTAGAAACTACTCAAAACTTGAAAAAGTTTTGAGATTTACATTCAACCCCCCTTCTGTAAATCTCATTGTTAGTCCACTGGGAATAACAATTGGTATCAGAGCAAGCTCTTAACATACAAAGAGTTTAAAGATCTATTCTGCTAACATCATGAGTAAGAAGGATATTGGTGTAAAGATTCCAATCCTGGAAAGAGATAACTATCATCACTGGAAGGTGAAGATGCATATACATCTTCTCTCTCAAGATGAAAGCTACATCAACTGCATTGAGAATGGTCCTCACATCCCACACAAGGTGGCCACAGCTGCTACTGCTACAGTTGCTGTTGAACAGTCTATTCCCAAGCCAAAGGCAGCATGGACTGTTGAAGATATTGAAGAGGTCCACAAGGACAAGAAAGCCATGAACATTCTGTTTAATGGCCTGGATCAAGATATGTGCTAAGGAAATTTGGGATACTGTGCAGCTCATCTGTGAAGGCACTGAGCAAGTTAGAGAAAACAAAATGCAGCTTCTCATTCAACAGTATGAATATTTTCATTTTGAAGAGGGAGAATCATTGAATGATACCTTCAACAGATTACAGAAACTATTGAATGGATTAAAGCTGTATGGGAGAGTGTACCAAGTCAAGGACTCCAACTTAAAATTTCTAAGGTCTCTACCAAAGGAATGGAAGCCTATGACTGTTTCTCTAAGAAATTCTCAAGATTATAAGGACTTCACACTCGAAAGATTATATGGAATTTTGAAGACTTATGAACTTGAGATGGAGCAAGATGAGCTGTTAGAAAAGGGAAAGAGAAAAGGAGGATCAATTGCACTTGTAGCTGACAGTGAAAAAGTTGAAGCCAGGAATGAAGAAAAGACAATGCCAAGTCTCAAAATTGGCACAAGCAAATCAGAATCAAGCAAGGGTAAATTGCAAGTTGCTGAGGATGAAGACAATTCCAGTCAGGATGAATCTGATGATATTGATGAACATTTGGCCTTTCTGTCCAGGAGGTTTGCAAAAATGAAGTTCAGGAAAAACACAAAGTTCACTAAGCCAAACAAAAACATGGTGGACAAATCAAAGTTCAAATGTTACAACTGTGGCATTAGTGGACACTTTGTAAGTGAGTGTAGGAAGCCAAATTCTGAGAAAAAGAAATTTGAGCAAGTTGATTACAAAAAGAAGTATTTTGATTTGCTCAAACAAAAGGAAAGAGCTTTTCTCACTCAAGATGATTGGGCAGCAGATGGGGTAAATGAAGATGATGATGTGGAATATGTCAACCTAGCCCTGATGGCTAATTCTGATGAAAATGAAACTAGTTCATCAAGCAACCAGGTAATTACTACTGATCTCTCTCAGCTTTCTAAACATGAATGCAATGAAGCCATAAATGATATGTCCAATGAATTATATCATTTGCGTGTTTCCCTTAAATCGCTAGCAAAAGAAAACACTAGGATCAAGGAGAATAATGTGTTTTTAAGTGATAGGAATGCTATGTTAAAGGATCAGGTAATTGAGCTTGAAAAGATAAAACTTAAATGCTTGACTGTTGAGAGTGAACTAGCAGAAGTTGTTAAGAAAGTAGAAATTCTTTCTAAACAGTTAGAAAGTGAGCATGAGGTAATCAAGGCCTGGAAAACATCTAGGGATGTTAGTGTTCAGATTGCAAAGGTTTAGGGAATTGAACCATTCTGTGAGGATGCCTAGAAGAAAAACAAAAAGAAGCTAGAATTAATTGATGGATTGTCAACGGATGTGGAATCAACGGATGATGAAAGTTATCCGTTGAAGGAAGAAAATGAGCATCCGTTGAAGGCTCATCAATTAAAGCAGACAAGTTCTTTTAAAAATAAAAACCTAAATAAAAAGAATGACTCAACTCTCAAGAACTTTGTCAAAGAAGGAGCTAGCACATCCAGAGATGTCAGTAAGGTGAATATAGGACACATGACTTTAGATCAGCTGAAAGATAGGCTTAAGTTGGTTGAGGATAAGAAGGAAACTAAAAGAAAATCTAAAAGAAATGGGAAGGTAGGGATTAATAAACATAACAATTACACACCTGATAGGTATGCTCCTAGAAAAAGCTGTGTACATTGTAAAAGTGTTAATCACCTATCTGATAATTGCAAATCTGTTAAAAATGCTCCCATGCCTTCAAATCCCTCCATGCCTAACATGTCTATGTCACCTCTGCATGCTATGCCTGTTATGTCTCACCAGAATCTCCATGCACATTTTGCAAACATGTCATACATTAATAATCCTTATTTTACTGCATTTAGTATGCCTCAAATGCCATACAATATGCCTATGTGGAATAACATGTTTGCACAACCTATGCCCTATCAAATTCAATCAAATGTGTTAAATGATTCTGTGACTAACCCTACACTTCAACCAACCACATCTGAGACCAAGGTTGACCCAAACTTACCTAAGTCAAAAGATGCAGGAGGAATGAAGTCTAGAAAAAAGACTAACAAGGCTGGACCCAAGGAAACTTGGGTACCAAAATCAACTTGATTGATTTTGTTGTGTGCAGGGACAAAGAAGGAATCTATGGTACTTGGACAGTGGTTGTTCAAGACACATGACAGGAGATTTCACCCTGTTCACAGAGTTTAAGGAGAAAGCTGGCCCTAGCATAACCTTTGGAGATGACAGCAAAGGATTCACTATGGGATATGGCTTGATTTCAAAAGAAAATGTCATCATTGATGAAGTTGCATTGGTTGATGGTCTCAAACACAATTTGTTGAGCATCAGTCAACTATGTGACAGAGGGAATATTGTTTCCTTCAATTCTGAAGCCTGTATTGTCACAAGTAAGAAGGACAATAAAGTGGTTCTAACTGGAGTTAGAAAATGGAATGTGTACTTAGCTGATTTCAACTCTACAGATGCAGAATCCATTACTTGTCTTCTCAGCAAAGCAAGTCCAGTTGAAAGTTGGCTATGGCACAAGAAGCTGTCCCATTTGAATTTCAAGATAATGAATGATCTAGTCAAAAAGGACTTAGTTAGAGGAATGCCTCTAGTGGAATTCACAAGGGATGGACTGTGTGATGCTTGTCAGAAAGGAAAGCAAAAGAAAGTATCATTCAGTAAGAAGCTTGAATCTGCAATTGATGAACCACTACAACTTCTATACATGGATCTTTTTGGACCAGTCAATGTATTGTCAATTTCAAGGAAAAGATATTGCCTAGTGATTGTAGATGATTTCTCAAAGTTTTCATGGGTCTATTTTCTTGAATCAAAGGATGAAGCTAGTGAAATCATTATCAATCATATCAAGCAAGTCAACAATCATCCTGACTTCAAAGTAAGGAATATTAGGAGTGATAATGGAACTGAGTTCAAGAATTCAACCATGAAGTTGTTCTGTGAAGAAAATGGGATCATGCATGAGTTCTCAGCTCCAAGGACCCCACAACAAAATGGTGTGGTGGAAAGGAAGAACAGATCACTAATTGAAGCTGCAAGGACAATGCTTGAAGAGTCAAAACTCCCAACCTACTTTTGGGCTGAGGCTGTTAACTGTGCATGTTACACTCAGAATATTTCTCTAATCAATCAGGCAAAATGCATGACTCCCTATCAATTATTCAAGAGAAGAAAACCAACTTTAAACTTTCTGCATGTCTTTGGTTGCAAATGTTACATCTTAAGGAATCAATCTGATCACAAAAGAAAGTTTGATGCAAAGGCTGATGAAGGAATATTTGTTGGTTATTCTGCTGGAAAATCATATAGGGTCTATAATCTAAGAACCAACATTGTCATGGAATCTGTACATGTTGTGTTTGATGATAAAAAGATTGATGGACTAACAGAAGAGGGACATCATGAAGGACTCAAATTTGACAACATTGAGATATATTGTGATGATAGTGAAGATGAGAATGATGAAGAAGGCATCTCAAGAAGAATTCAGAATCTGTCTTCGGATAATGCACAGAATGCTGCATCCGTTAAAAGTAATAATTCAGCTTCCGTTGAAAGAAGCAATGCAGCATCCGTTGAAAGACAAAGTGCATCATCCGTTGCAGTTCATAATGAAGCATCCGTTGATCACAGTCTGTCAATGGATAATCAATTCACTTCATCAGTGGATAGAGCTCCCAATTTCTTTCAAAGGATCAGCAACTCAGGGGGGGTTTCAACCAATCAACATTCTATCTCACATCATGACAATACTGAGGCAACCTCATCTAGAGCTAATCTACCACCTCAAAGGAAATGGACCAAGAATCACCCTTTTGAACTGATCATTGGTGATGCTATATCAAAAGTACAAACTAGAAGGGCTACTCAAGATGAATGTCTGTATAGTAGCTTTCTATCACAGGAGGAACCTAAGAGAGTGGAAGAAGCTCTATTGGATCCAGATTGGATTTTAGCAATGCAAGAGGAACTAAACCAATTTGAAAGGAACAAAGTATGGAAGCTGGTGCCCAAGCCAAAGAACAAGAGTTCTATTGACACAAAATGGGTATTCAGAAACAAGATGGATGAAAATGGCATTGTCATAAGGAATAAAGCCAGATTGGTTGCTAAAAGCTATTCTCAACAAGAAGGAATAGATTTTGATGAAACATTTGCTCCAGTTGCCAGACTTGAAGTCATCAGAATCTTTCTAGCCTATGCAGCTAATGCCAATTTCAAAGTCTATCAAATGGATGTCAAGAGTGCATTTCTAAATGGGGAATTGGAGGAAGAAGTTTATGTAAGCCAATCTCCAGGATTTGAAGATCCAAATTTTCCAGACTATGTGTATTATCTGTTGAAAGCACTCTATGGACTAAAGCAAGCACCTAGAGTCTGGTATGAGACTTTGTCAAAATTCCTTCTAGATAATCACTTCACAAGAGGTACTGTTGACAAAACTCTCTTCTTTAGAAATGTTAATGGCTCTAAGATACTTGTACAGATTTATGTAGATGATATCATATTTGGATCTACAGATGATAAGCTTTATAAAAAGTTTGCTAAATTAATGCAAAGTAAATATGAAATGAGCCTGATGGGAGAGCTAACTTATTTTCTTGGTTTACAAGTTAAACAAGTTAGTGGTGGAATCTTCATTAGTCAAACTAAATATATTTATGATCTTTTAAAGAAGTTTGACTTAATGGATTGCTCATCTGCAAAAACTCCCATGGCCACTGCCACTAAGCTTGAATTAAACAAGGCTGAAAAGTCTGTGGATATTACAAGTTATAGAGGCATGGTTGGCTCACTTTTATATTTAACTGCTAGTAGACCTGATATAATGTTTTCTACATGTCTCTGTGCTAGATTTCAAGCTGACCCTGAGGAATCTCACTTAGTGGCTATTAAAAGAATTTTCAGATATCTCAAAGGGACTCCAAATCTAGGAATTTGGTACCCTAGAGAGTCTGGTTTTGATCTAATTGGCTACTCGGATGCAGATTATGCAGGTTGCAAAATAGACAGGAAAAGCACAACAGGCACCTGTCAATTTCTAGGGAACAAGCTTGTGTCATGGTTCAGCAAGAAGCAAAATTCTATTTCCACATCAACAGCTGAAGCTGAGTACATTGCTGCTGGTAGTTGCTGTGCACAGATACTATGGATGAGGAATCAACTATTTGACTACGGTCTGACTGTTGACAAAATTCCAATATTCTGTGACAACACAAGTGCCATTGCCATTACTGAAAATCCAGTGCAGCACTCAAGAACCAAGCACATTGATATCAAGTACCACTTCATTAGGGAACATGTGATGAAAGGTACAGTGGAACTTCATTTTGTTCCAAGTGAAAAGCAGATTGCAGACATATTTACCAAGCCACTTGATGAATCAACATTCACAAGATTAGTAAGTGAGCTAGGTATGCTTAATTATTCATAATTCATGTCATCTATGTAATCGGCCTTGAAGCCTGAAATGAATTTGCTGCAAGAACAAAGTTGGCTTTAAGTAAGACTTATCCTATCAACGGATATTCCCTATCCGTTGAAAGCCAAAATTGTTCTATCAACGGATGTTCATTATCCGTTGAAAGACAAATACATTTCTGGTAATTTTATCCTTCAACGGATAAAATGGTGTTGATCATCAACGGATAACTATTTACCTTATCCGTTGAAGTGTCACATCAGTTACTATAAGTGAGTCACAACCATTGATTCTTTTACTCAACCGTTGATACAGATATACAGTGTTGTATGTATTTGTATTTAAGGTAGTTTTCAGAATTTCTACAGTTTTATTTATTCTTGAACGGCTGTAACTTACTTAAAAGTATCATTTAATCACTTTATTTACGTTTTAATTCAAGGAAGTATAAAAGCCCAATTGAACTCTTATTTTCACTTTACGCTTTCTTGCAATTCTTATTCTCCTTCTCTCCCAAAAATTCTCAAGTTTTTCTCTGCAACCTCTACTCACAACGATGGCACCAGTAGTCAAAA
>NW_027419694.1:0-34016 GCF_009905375.1 Apium graveolens | reverse complement strand
AGGAATGGCAAGGTAGGTATTAATAAGAATGGAAATTATGTAACTCCTCCTAATGCACATAAAAAGACCTGTTCACACTATGGTAGCACTGATCATTGCTAATTCTTGCAGGGCGAATAAAAAGATAAATTATGTTCCTTCCAAATCAGAGTTTAAGAATAGACAGTTAGATATAAACCACAAAATCCTTTTTAATTGTGGCATTTTCAGGCACTCTATTTATACATGTAAAGAGTATCACAGTTTCTATTATGATTTTTTTAAACTGAAACCCTCATAGTTAAAGCAAAATCTGTTTCTGCATGTATAAATACTGATAGTAAGAATGTAACATAAATTTTAATATGAAATCTTCTGCTACATATGTTAACAAACTTAAAGAGGCCAAAGGATCCAAGCAAGTCTAGGTCCTTAAAAATACTAACTAATTCAAATTACTGATTGTAGGGTGACAGGAGGAATGCTCTAGTCTTGGACAGTGGATGCTCAGACATATGACTGGTTATAAATCCCTGCTATCAGAATTGGAGGTGAAGGCTGGACCAAGCATTTCTTATGGAGATGGCAACTTAGGAATAATCTTGGGATACGGCAAACTCAAAATTGGAAATGTCATCATTAAAAATGTAACTCTAGTTGCAGGACTCAAGCATAATCTGATCAGTGTGAGTCAAATATGTGATAGAGGTTACAATATCAATTTTTATGGGGAGCATTGTGAAATTGTCAGTAAGTCTAATGGCAAGATCACATGACTGGTGTGAGAAATGGTAGTTTATATGAAGCCACAGTCTCCACATGAATTAATAATTAAGTAGTTTGTCTACTGAGTACAGCATATGTGGAAGACAGCTGGAACTTGCATAAAAGACTTTCTCACCTCAACATCCACAATATCAATGAACTTATAAGGAATATCTTGTAAGAGGATTTCCCAATGCAGTGTTTACTCTTGATGGCTTATGTGATTCATGCCAGAAAGGCAAACAAAGGAAAACATCTTTTAAGAGTAAAAAATGAATCCTCCTTTCTTGAACAATATCATCTACTTCATGTTGATCTCTTTGGTCCAATGAATGTTATGTCAGTTTCCAAGAAGAGGTATGCACTCGTAATTGTTGATGAATATACAAGCAACACGTGGGTGTATTTTCTGCACACCAAGGATGAATCTCCATCCATTCTTCTTGATCATGTGAGGGAGTTGGAAAAAGGATCAACATACAAAGTAAAGATCATCATAAGTGTAATGGAACAGAATTCAAGAATAGTTCTATGGAAGAGTTCTGCAAACTCAAGGGGATAAAACAAGAGTTTTTTGCCCCTAGAACTCCACAACAAAATGGAGTTGTTGAAAGAAAGAATAGAACTCTGATAGAAGCTGCAAGAACCATGCTAGATGAAGCATGAATGCCTACCTACTTATAGGCTGAGGCTGTGCAAACTGCTTTCTTTACACAAAATGCATCATTCATCAACAAGCACGGATAAACACCATTTGAGATGGTGAAGGGAAAGAAGCCAAATTTGAAGTACTTTCATATTTTTGGTTGTAAGTGTTTTGTTCTTAAAACTCATCCGGAGCAGCTTCCCAAGTTTGATCTGAAAGCTGATGAAGGAATTTTTTGTGGGATATCTATTATCTACAAAAGCCTTCAGAGTTTATAATCTGAGAACAAGAACAGTCATGGAATCTATACATATATCTTTTGATGACAAAAAGATAACAGGTCTAGAAGATGCAGATGACCATGATAAATTGAGATTTGAAAATGAAGTACCTTATGCTGAATTTTTAAGTCCTGACTATGATACTGTAAATCCTGATATCACTCAAAGCTCTGAAGTTCCACAGAACAGTGGAAATTCTTCTGACACTGAAGCATTGTTGAGGGGGGCTAGATGACTCAAATCCAGAGATTACTACAAGTGATTCAACTCAAGAAATATTAGTAGAAAGATCATTAAACTCGTATTCCTCAAATTCTGATGAGTCAAATATGATAACAATAGGAACACTGATTTAGTGGGAGCATCAGGCAATAATAGTGGTACTAATCAAAGAAATAACATAAAAATCATGGATCAAGGGTGAGGTTCGTCTTCTAGGAGTCAACTTCCATCTGCAAGAAAATGGTCTAAGTCAAACACACCTGACTTAATCATTGGAAACCCTAACAGTGGTGTAAGAAAAGAAAGCCACTCATAATGAATATCTACTTCTACCATTCTCTATCTCAAACTGAACCTAAGAAGGTTGAAGAAGCTATGCAAGATGTTGACTGGGTCACAACAATGCAAGAGGAACTCAATAAATTTGAAAGGAACAAAGTCTGGACTCTTGTGCCAAGATCAAAGAATAGATCTGTACTTGGCACAAAATGGGTGTTCAAAAAAATCTAGTAGTAAGGGCATTATCAAAAGGAATAAAGCAAGTCTAGTTGTAAAGGGTTAATCACAACAAGAAGGTATTGATTATGATGAGACATTTTCTCCAGTTGCAAGGCTAGAGGCAATAAGAATATTCTTGCCTATGCTGCTCACAAGAAGTTTAAGGTGTTCCAAATTGATGTGAAGCATGCATTTTTAAATGAAGAACTTGAAGATGAAGTTTATGTTGAACATCCTCCAGGGTTCATTGATCCAAAGTATCCAGATCATCTCTACTTACTGGATAAAGCAGTCTATGGCCTGAAGCAAGCTCCAAGGGCCTGGTATGAAACACTTGCTCTATTTCTGCTAGAGAGTGGTTTCACAAGAGGTACAATTGATAAAACTCTCTTTTATAAGTACCATGGTAATGACTTGTTCTTAGTACAGATATATGTTGATGATATCATTTTTGGATCTACTAATGATAAACTCCGTGAGAGATTTGCAAAGCTAATGCAATCTAGGTATCAAATAAGTATGATGGAAGAATTGAGTTATTTTCCGGGGTTACAAGTTAAACATACTGATGAAGTAATCCTCATAAATCAATACAAATACACGAGAAATTTACTCAAAAGATTTGGAATACAAGACTTCTCAACTGCATCAACTCCCATGGCCACTGCAACCAAGTTAGATTTAAATACTGATTTTTCAGTAGATATAACTAACTACAAAGATATGATTTGATCACTTCTATATCTGACTGCTAGTAGACCTGATATCATGTATGCTACCTCTCTCTGTGTAAGGTTCCAAGCTGACCCTAGAGAACCTCATCTATTAGCTGTGAAAAGAATTTTTAAGTATCTCAAAGGCACCATGAATCTGGGATTATGGTATATAAATGTCCAAAAAAACAATATCATTTCGGTGTTGTCAGACACGCTGAAAACACGAGTGTGGTAAGTGGGGTCCATACTATTCATTTCCTACCATTGTTGGTAGTGAATATTGTTCCGAAAGTTGGCCTCAATAATGTGGTAGGAAATAGTATGCACAAAATAACGCATGAAATGTGGGTCGTCCTTCACATATTTCCTACCATCGACACTAGGAAATATAAGGCATTTCCCACCACTTGTGAAAACGGTAGGAAAAATATCTTTGACTTAAAAATTGGTAGAAAATAGGTGTAGGAATTATTTGGTAGGAAAGGGAAATTGTAGTGTACCGACATAATTATGCTTAACTTCAAGTACCTAAGTAAGCATAATATTTTTCATCTACTTGTTGCATCTGTATTTTACAGATTATTGCACCTCAACTAGTCAGTTTGTAGAGGCATGACAATATTATCTAACAAATGGTGGATGTCTCTTTTCGGTTATGGTTTTATGACATTTAGTGTTAGAGCACCACTCTAAAAACATTAAAACACATCCAACGAGACCGAAATCCTACACCTACCTGATCTATTTAAGTAACTTTGATGTCTCAATTGCCTGTAACTCTATGAAATAGTTAAAACAATAATAAACTCAAGTTTATTAATATATTATTTATAATAAAAAAACAAGATATAAATTAAGTGTTATGTTATATTTTTTTGTAGATTTATTCATGTTGTCATATGTCATATGCAAATTATAAATCGGCCTAACCAAACATGCCATAATAACTCATTTATAAAATACTTGATTTTAACTCACACATGAACAACACTTATGTAACCTAGTTTCAAGGAATTTGAGGTTACAGCGCAACTACAAATCCGCATAACCAAATAGGCCATAATAAAATAGTGGACCGTATATGGATATAAGCATTAGTGAATACTTATATAATGGAAACCCATATGTATAATACGAAAATTGAAAAAAATATATGTATTTGATAAAATAATTTAGTTCGCTATTGTGACAAGAACAAGCTACATTTCAAGTTCTTTTTCCTTATAAACTCGATCACTATATTTTGAACATTCAACAACATCCTCATTCTCCTCCCTAAATGTATTTACAGGTAACTCCTAATTTAGTTTTTACACAACTAAACCATATTTGTAACTCGTAAATTTAATTCTCATGTAATATTTGACAAAGAAAGTCAAATATAACATCTTTCACTTAACCAACTTCATAAATAATTTAATAGCTCCCACTTTTGACATGATCTACAATTAATTGAACCATCCAATTAATTAAAATATACGCAATCATTTTCATAAATTATAATAACCAAAAACTATAGATGAATACCTTTGCCGAAATATTTTGAATCACATACATGATTTTTCTTTCCCAACTCCGGCTGGCACAAAAAAAATTTGTCCCCATGTTGAATTGGTATCAAATTTAATACCTATATCACAATAACTAAGTATTTGAGGCAGGTCTGCCTAATTACCAATTTTTATAAAATACTCTAAGTACATGATCATGATTCTCTTTGCAGCCTTTCATTTGACTTAAAAGGCTATCACAGTTCACTAAAATGACTTACCAAAATATCAAATCAAGTCAATCGAATACCAAAAATTATCAAAATTCGAACCACTTACACATATACAGTTATATTTCCTTTTTTCACATTAACCATTTTCTCATTATTTTCTATGAGATTGACGACAGACTGCAATTAACATAAATACTGATAGTAAGAATGTTAACATAAATTCTAATATGATGTCTTGTGCTACATATGTTAACAAACTTAAAGAGGCCAAATGATCCAAGCAAGTCTAGGTCCTTAAAAATACTAACTAATTCAAATTACTGATTGTAGGGTGATATGAGGAATGCTCTAGTCTTGGACAGTGGATGCTCAGGACATATTACTGGTTATAAATCCCTGCTATCAGAATTGGAGGAGAAGGCTGGACCAAGCATTTCTTATGGAGATGGCAACTTAGGAATAATCTTGGGATACGGCAAACTCAAAATTGGAAATGTCATCATTGAAAATATAACTGTAGTTGCAGGACTCAAGCATAATCTGATCAGTGTGAGTCAAATATGTGATAGAGGTTACAATATCAATTTTATGGGGAGCATTGTGAAATTGTCAGTAAGTCTGATGGCAAGATCACATTGACTGGTGTGAGACATGGTAGTTTATATGAAGCCACAGTCTCCACATGAATTAATAATTAAGTATTTTGTCTACTGAGTAGAGCATATGTGGAAGACAGGTGGAACTTGCATAAAAGACTTTCTCACCTCAACTTCCACAATATATCAATGAACTTGTAAGGAAATATCTTGTAAGAGGATTGCCCAATGCAGTGTTTAATCCTGATGGCTTATGTGATTCATGCCAGAAAGGCAAACAAAGGAAAACATCTTTCAAGAGTAAAATGAATCCTCCATTCTTGAACAATATCATCTACTTCATGTTGATCTCTTTGGTCCAGTGAATGTTATGTCAGTTTCCAAGAAGAGGTATGCACTCGTAATTGTTGATGAATATATAAGAAACACGTGGGTGTATTTTCTGCATACCAAGGATGAATCTCCATCCATTCTTCTTGATCATGTGAGTAAGCTGGAAAAAGGATCAACATACAAAGTAAAGATCATCATAAGTGTAATGGAACAGAATTCAAGAATAGTTCCATGGAAGAGTTCTGCAAACTCAAGGGGATAAAACAAGAGTTTTGTGCCCCTGGAACTCCACAACAAAATGGAGTTGTTGAAAGAAAGAATAGAACTCTGATAGAAGCTGCAAGAACCATACTAGATGATGCATGACTACCTACCTACTTCTGGGCTGAGGCTGTGCAAACTGCTTTCTTTACACAAAATGGATCATTCATCAACAAGCATAGAAAAACACCATTTGAGATGGTGAAGGGAAAGAAGCCAAATTTAAAGTACTTTCATATTTTTGGTTGTAAGTGTTTTGTTCTCAAAACTCACCGGAGCAGCTTACCAAGTTTGATCTAAAAGCTGATGAAGGAATTTTTTGTGGGATATCTATTATCTATAAAAGCCTTCAGAGTTTGTAATGTGGCGCCCTCAATCTCGGGGTTTGGAAATGAGGACTCACACCTCTAATCTAATAATTAAATAAGTATAAACCCCGATTAACTACTAACAGGATCAACAGGATAAAGTATGAGAGAAGATTACAACTACCAATCAGAAAATATAACTTACAAACCCAAAATATTATTAAATAAATAATAACGATTCCGGCTGGGAACCAACAGATAACCCATTGTATCTTTAAATATTTCCTTCTAGGCGCGAGTTCACTCATAAATACCACTACCTGCTCTGGCAACTGGAAGCCCTCAACACGGTAGGGACCACCAGGTACGCTCTTACGAGCAGTGCGCCTAAGCCTGGCCATCTTCTTGCTTAACTGCCTTGGTTAGATTAAAACAAAACATATGAGTATAAAACTCAGCAAGTAACTATATAGCAGTTCTACAATATCAATTCACAATATGCTTTACCAAACTCAGGGCATTCTACTTTATTTGATCTAGGTGGCAGATTTCTGGCTTTTGGGTTAAAGAAAGGTTTCGAAGGATAATGTGGGGCTTTCAAGGAACAAGGCTCAATGCAGGACGAAAACCGACATTCATCACAAATCATTATAGGATCAGAATAGATCTTTCAAAAGAGGAAAACAACAGTATTTCAATATATGGAATCAATCATATGATCAACAAATTCAAGAATCAGGGTTCTCGAGCTTTAAGCTTCACATTAACATAATCAACTCTTTTCAAAGCAATATAAACCATTTTCATTTTCAAGAATCAATTTACTGAATAGAAAGTTTCAGTTCCCTTTTAAATAATCATTTAGAACCCTTGATTGGATCACTTTATCTTTCCATTTCATTATATACGGGTGATCAGCCCGTACCGACCTCCATTCCGGTCTTTAAGGTACCAATCGGCATAATTTCAGCCTTAAGTTGGACTAGCCCCGCTAACCTCTTACCATGACAGGACTAGTCCCACTAGCCTCTTACGTCCCAATCCAATCCATCAGGAATTCATTTGAAAAACCTTAAGTTGGAAAAACAAATAGGTTTTTTAAAATCCATTTTATCATTACCAAGAATATGAAATCATTCAGACTCTTTCGAGTCGAAACTCATTCTTAATTCAGATTTTAAGGAAACAAAGTTCAGGGAGTGATTCAAAGATAAGCAAGGAACAATTCATAAGGATTCTGTATCAGGGATAATAAAGCACTTAAGTTAGAAGGATAAACATCTGTTTAGGGATCAATTGGATGATCAGGAAATAAGGTATCATTAAACAGGGTTAACAAGGATAATCAGAGGGTTCAATTCAATTCATGGCTTAATAAATGACTTGAACAGAAAGGACAGATTATCAAAGGGTTGAATCATTAAGCTTATCAATAACAGTTTATCAAGAACAAAGGCAGGGTATCTCAAATCAATATCAGGGTCTCATAATTAAACAGTTCAATACTCTACATGGTATGAACAACATTCTCTTTATAACCATTTACACAAGTAATCAGAGTTACTTGCCTGAATTTGCTTTCCTGAAGGTTGAACTACTGCCACCTAGTATATCCTTTCCTTTTCTAGCCTGAATGCCCTCACGCTCCGAATCTACAATAAGAATCAAAATCTCAATCAGTTTCTCAACTCTCGTTCCCGGAACGATCAGTCAATACGATAACTCGATTATATCCTTGACTCGAGTATACGATTATAGCTTATACACATAAGCACATAACACATAGCACATAGCATATCCCTTTCTCGTAACTTTTATATCCTTATATACTTAACAATCAAAGCGTACATGCTTAACCTTAGCTATTTCTCAAGTCACACTAATATAGCTCTTTTACGACCATAGCTATCACTTATAGCTCTTAATAACAAATGATTTATTTTCCTTTTTCTTTTATTCCTTAATTCGAACCATACATATAAAATATAAGCATGTATATTCAATTTCGATCTCATATAATCAAGCACAACTAATACAAATCACAAGAGTCATTTACGCACTTAAACTTCATCCTTTTTAATCAAGAATCCGTATCAAAATTACATTAAGAATCAAAATCAACACCTTCTTTTAATCATCAAAATTTGAACATGAACACCACCCCAATCTTTGTCATACAATCAAGTTCTCACTAGCCATTAAGATAATTGACAAAAACCAACTTAATTCTTTTTTTATTCCTAAGACCCATTCCGGTTTTTCCATAAATCAAACATGCAAGAATAAATTTTGACATGCAAGGTTATATATCATATTTCCCACTTGTTTTAATCCTTTACTAAGTCATTCCATTCATTTAAACACCAAACCATGCATCACCTAGTGATTCTAACTTTAATTAACTCATTCAACCAACATGCATCCACTTAATCAACAAGCAAATCCATTTTCCATTCGACAAAAACATGATTTACAACTTCAAGGATCCAACAATGACATGCACTACTTGATCTTCTTTAAAACTAACATGCAATTACTTGATATATTAACTAAGCTATGATCAAGTCATCAAATTCAATTCCCCTTTTAATTAGCACAAAGCCGAAGTATAATCCAACATGCAAACCTTGATTTTTGATTTTCTAAGCAACAATCACTTACACACATCCATTACTTCCTAAAACAATCAATGCAATCATTTTATCAATCACATACTTGAGTTTCAAAAAAAAATACAAAACCCTTTTTCAAGCTTTCAAGAAACCATAACATGCAAAGCTTAAAATCAAATTATCATATCATAGAAACTCCACAGGCTCTCCTTGGATCATAGCCGGTGGTGGTCGAACTTAAGAGAGCCCATAACGGGTCTCTTCTCGAGTTCATGACCCCAAAAATCTCTTGGATTCACTTTTATAGTTATGTATCAAGAAATCATTTTCCTTGAACACCAGCATAGTGATTAATCATCAAAACACTTGCAAACACTTACATGCAAATGGGAATCGAGAAGTATACCGAAAATAAAGACTAAAGGAAGCAATATCTTTGAGTTTGAGTGAGGTTTGAGTGTTGCATGCAAGAGAGAGAGATGAGAGATGGAGAGAGCCGAGAGAGAGAGAGTGAGAGTATAGCCGAGAGAGAGAGTGAAGAAAAGAAAGAAAAAGAAAGAGAGAAGGGGAAATGGGGTGCACGGGGAGCAAAAAGAAAAAGGGGGGGAAAGAAATGGATTTATATACCACCAAAACAAGGGCAAACTTGTACTTTACTAATTCTTTTTACTCAAATGCAACAAAAATTAGATATAAAATATATCTCTCTCGGAAAGTCAAAAATTATTGCAAGTGACGATTTTAACACGTAGATCTCGAAATTAGCTTTTTAACCATTACTCATAATAGATTTTTGAGCGGACGGTTGATTTTATATGAATTTCGCAAGCTTGCCTTAATAATAACATTTTTCCACATAAAATCAATTTAAAATGCAAAGATCACCAAATAAATCCAGTCATCATTTTTAAAAAGTCTCTAGGACTACTAAGAAGATATCAAAACAAATCCCATGCTTTTACCTTACACGGATGATTTTATAAAAATACGCGAAGGTTAATTAAACCTTTATTTAAATCACATAATTCCTTTTAAATTCATAAAAATGTCACAGAACATATAGTCATGCATACATACAACAATCTCACATATATAATCACATAACGACTCAGGTTTGATCATAGATTATATCCCTCTTTAATCTTTATCATTTTCTACGCGTACCGGGTCATGTTCAGCCTGACGGCCCGACGGCCCGACGCTCAGCATTTTGATTACGCTTCTCATTATCTTTACCAATCAACGCGTCACTTAGGACGAAATACTTTATTTAAACATTATTTCATTCAATCACACATAATTCACATTCTATATTCTTTAATCCCTTATTAGGACGGGTTCCGTTCTACTTGACGGCCCGATGACACAGCTTAACTCCTAAGCTGATTCTTTAAATTGGAACCTTTTTTATTTACGCTCCTATATTCTAATATACAGAAAAGACAATTAATCAGCACTTAGTCACATAATTATAATCCCATCACATAACACATACTTTATTGACTTAATTACGTCGCAAAATTCTCAGTCGTCACATATAATTTGAGAACAAGAACAGTCATGGAATCTTTACATATACTTTTGATGACAAGAAGATAACAGGTCTAGAAGATGCATATGACCATGATAAATTAAGATTTGAAAATGAAGTACCTTATGCTGAATTTTTAAGTCCTGACTCTGATACAGTAAATCCTGATATCACTCAAAGCTTTAAAATTCCACAGAACAGTGGAAATTCTTCTGACACTGAAGCATATGTTGAGGGGGAGCAACATGACACAAATCCATAGATTACTACAAGTGATTTAACTCAAGAAACATCAGTAGAAAGATCATTAGACTCATATTCCTCAAATTCTGATGAGTCAAATACTGATAACAATGGGAACACTGATTTAGGGGGAGCATCAGGAAATAATAGTGGTACTAATCAAAGAAATAACATAGAATTCATGGATCAAGGGAGAGGTTCATCTTCTAAGAGTCAACTTCCATCTGCAGAAAATGGTCTAAGTCACACACACCTGACTTAATCATTGGAAACCCTAACAGTGGTGTAAGAACAAGAAAAGCCACTCAGAATGAATGTCTCTACCATTCTTTTCTATCTCAAACTGAACCTAAGAAGGTTGAAGAAGCTATGCAAGATGCTGACTAGGTAACAACAATGCAAGAGGAACTCAATGAATTTGAAAGGAACAAAGTCTGGACTCTTATGCCAAGACCAAAGAACAGATCTGTAGTTGACACAAAATGGGTATTCAGAAACAAAACTGGTAGTAAGGGCATTATAACAAGGAATAAAGCAAGTCTAAATGCAAAGGGTTAATCACAACAAAAGGCATTGATTATGATCATACATTTTCTCCTGTTGCAAGGCTAGAGGCAATAAGAATCTTTCTTTCCTATGCTGCTCACAAGAAGTTTAAGGTGTTACAAATGGATGTGAAGCGTGCATTTTTAAATGGAGAACTTGAAGATGAAGTTTATGTTGAACAGTCTCCAGGGTTCATTGATCCAAAGTATCCAGATCATGTCTATTTACTAGATAAAGCACTCTATGGACTGAAGCAAGCTCCAAGGGCCTGGTATGAAGCACTTACTCTATTTCTGCTAGAGAGTGGTTTCACAAGAGGTACAGTTAGGGGTGTTCATGGGTTCGTCAACCCGATCAAACCGACCCAACCCAACCCTCTTTTAGGCCGATAATACCGTTTTAAAAAAACCCGATCCATGGTTGGGTTAAAAAAAATTCAAACCGCATTAAATGGGTTGGGTACAGGTTCAAGTTTTTTTGGCCAACCCAACCCAACCCGATTTAACTTAAGTCTCGTTCGATAATTTAAATATAATTTATATATTATATGCAATTGTACATTATACAATATAATTATTTTTATTTATAGTTATATTTCGTGTATGTGTATATGATTACGACATGATATACATTACTAAAATTTGAATTTAATCAGATTTAAATAATAGTACTATAATCGTAAGTTCTACTATTCGAAATTATCAATTATATTTTGGTATTGAAACTTTTTTTATATAATCATTCAATCCGTTCAAACCAACCCAACCCGACCCAAACCACTGTACGACGGGTAGGGTTGGGTTACGATTTTATATTTTACGGGTTGTCGAAAATTTTCAAACCGATTTAATTGGGTTGGGTCGTAAAAATGCCTCCAACCCGACCCATGAACACCCCTAGGTACAATTGATAAAAATCTCTTTTATAAATACCATGGTAATGACTTGTTCTTAGTATAGATATATGTTGATGATATCATTTTGGATCTTCTAATGATAAACTCCGTGAGAGATTTATAAAGCTAATGCAATCCAGGTCTCAAATAAGTATGATGGAAGAATTGAGTTTTTTTGGGGTTACAAGTTAAACATACTGATGAAGTAATCCTCATAAATCAATACAAATACACCAGGAATTTACTCAAAAGATTTGGAATAAAAGACTTCTCAACTGCATCAACTCTCATGGCCACTACAACCAAGTTAGATTTAAATACTGATTTTTCAGTAGATATAACTAACTATAAAGATATGATTTGATCACTTCTATATTTGACTGCTAGTAGACCTGATATCGTGTATGCTTCCTGTCTCTGTGTAAGGTTCCAAGATGACCCTAGAGAACCTCATCTATTAGCTGTGAAAAGAATTTTAAAGTATCTCAAAGGCACCATGAATCTGGGATTATTGTAACACCCCCAGATCCGGGGTCGGGATCCGGGTCGTCACGAGTTCCATTTCCCTTAATAACACCCAATCTTAATAATTACTCAACTACTCTGTACTGTGACCCCACAATAAATACACACACCACACGTTATAGTCTCAGAGATGAAATTTAAATAAGTACAAGTCTTTGAATCCACAATTTAAAAGTTATTACAACCCAAAATGATTACTTGATAAATTTACAGTTAATTGCCATTATCTGCCACAAGTTATAATTATACATAATTGATTCTCAAAAGTAGATGGTCTGATCTACAATAGATCTACCTCTGCAGCTATAGCAGCTACAACATCAACGGGAAGACGCGGGACGCTTCCCACGCGCTTGCGCTGGGTCTGCTGGAGTCTGGCCATCTTTCCTAACTGTTGTTGTGTGATGAAAGAAGAAAGCAAGGGTGAGCAGCAAGCCCACCAAAATAATATGTATAATGATTTACAATATATGAGCCTACTCATAATACTCATGAAAGTCTTGGTCAAAAGAAATGAACCAAGTTGATAACTTAATGCGATGAAGTCGCAAAATATTCAGTATATACATATATACTTTTCAAAATATTGGAAGTCCTCTTCCATGCATAATATACACAAAGTCCTGTGTGTAACTGTATGAAAAAAATATCGTTGCAAGGTGATCTCATATATCTAACCTTGTCTCAACGTTTTTCTGAAAATCTTTGTCATACATAAGACAATTATTAATTAGATATAAGTTTAAAAGATGAGGTTACCAAATACCCCAATATACTTATATCTTTCCCAATACTACTTGAACTACCACCGTTCAAGTTATAATCAGTTTCAAAAGTTCATCACATAGACGAGACTACAAGATAATACTTGAATAGATTCAACCTTTAAAATATCATCAAAATAAAATGAAGTTATGAGATACTCATTTGATGCAAACATTATTTTGAAAACTTGACCCTGCCAACACTCAACAATCGCCCAACCGTAGCCTTTCTATCGAAGTGCTTTGGGTAGTGTTGCAGAAATATCCAATTGGATGATGAACTCATTACGGGAGTTTACCGCGCCAGGAAGACCACTTACGATGATCAGTCGTAGTAGTACAACCCACCATTTTCTACATGTAGAGGAGAACCTGTCGGATTTACTTGTCAACCGAACACTGAACTCCTAAGGAATGGACCGCCTTAGCGGAACTTCCAGGCCATTTGGGCCAATATAATAAGGCTGGGCCGGCGCTACTCGACCACTTACGCCACTCCTAGTTCAGATGAAATCCATGACTCTGAAACGTAAAGCTCGTTTCCCCCTTTCCCCAAGTAGAAACTTGTTGATACGGCTCCACCAAGAAGTCGTACCTAGTTGGAAAGGAAAACTCACCGATATTTCCCAGGCGATGCCTGTTAATGGATTAACTTGTTCCAAGAATTTTACTTCCCGAATATTGGGTAAGTAATCAAAAACTCTTTTACCAAGACAGCAACCTTGTTGCGAATATAAAACACACCATCGAGCCGGATCCCCCAGGTTTTGAGCGAGTATTTAAATCCCCTTTTAAAAGGAAGATCTTAAATATAAAAATAGTTTTGGGATCCGCTCTAACTTTTGAAAATCATTTTAAAGACTCGAAAACACTTTAAAGAGTGTTTGGAGTAAAACTGATTTAATGAAGTAAATCAGTCCCCAGAATATTTAGAAAATGTCTGAATATTATTATTTAAATAATATTCCCATAAAGATAATCTTTATAAAATAATTGAAGTAGAAGTATTAAAACTTATACTTGAAATGAATAGCAAATAATCAAAGATATACTTATACGAAAGTAATATCTTTATTTGAATAATCAAAATAAGTTTGATTATCGACACCTTATTCTTTAATAAAATAAAGAATATATCTCAGCAAATAATCGGAGTCATAGATCCTCAAATGAATATTCAAATAATATTCAATAAATAAAATAAGCTGAGTCATAATACCTCGAATGAATATTATAAATAATATTCATTAAATAAAATAAAGGAGTCATACATCCTCAAATGAATATTCAAATAATATTCAATAATAATGTAAAGGAGTCATACGCCTTCGAATATATTTGAAATAATATTCAATAATAAAATAAAGTTAAAGTTATCGAATAAACCTTATTCGATTAATAGTTTTAAAAACTATCCATATATATATATAAATATATATATATATATATATATATATATATATATACTCGGGAACATCGATCCCGGTTTAGAAATATGTTCACCTTTTCCCCTATACTAAGGGTATACGCAACTACTTGCTTATTTCTAGCATAGGTATTATGCAACTATAAGCATTGAAATCAACAGATAGATAACCAGATTACGAAACAGACATGCATATATACCATATTAGCATGCTCCAATATATCGCAAAATTTGCTAATAACAATCATGCAATATCACAAGATAATGCATATACATATATTTACATCACAACAACAGTATAACGGGTAGAAAACTTGCCTGAGCGACTGGGGTTACGAATGCTCGGGACGAGTCTGGTAACCTATAAACAACAAGTAAGTTGGAATTAAACCAAAGTCACTTGTAAATCTATACTTTAACTAACTTAGACTCTAACGCTTGTTTTGCGCTATGATTTCTTAAGTCACTCGGTACCCTCGGCTCCATTTTAATAATTAACCTTTACGAGTTTTAAGCGATTCCTTCGCGAGTGTCTTACCAACTGCCTAACACACTTACCATAAATGTTTCATACATTAATTAACCCTTTTTGGTCTTTAACCTATGTTTCAAAGTAAGGCGAGGGGAAAAGTTTCGTTCGCGAAACGCCGTTACTTGAAACGGTTGTTTCTCCTAAACCGTGCATCGGAATCGAACGAACTACATATCAAAACGAAGCTCGTAACATGAGCTATCTAAACATGGCAGTGGTCATAATCTAGCAGGGGGTTCTCGGGTCCTAATGTTATGCACAAAAACAGTCCAAAGAAAATCGGACGTTACGACGGCTATGTTTACGCGATTACCAATGTTTAAACTACTCCAATTAACCACCAACCAACTCATAACCATCAATACAACAAAACTTCACCTAAACCATACCACATCAGTCCATAATCTCCAAGGTTTTCAACTCAAACAACCACAATCAAGACCTATGAACTATAATCAAGCTTCAATTATAAAACACTTCCAAATCAAACCAAACTACTAATAATCACAATCCATGCTTCTCATTTCACAACACCAACCATTAAACTTACTAACAAATAAAGTAAAGGCTAGGGTTTGAAGTTTATACCTTCCTTGGGAGGTGTTAAGTTGCTAGGAAGCCTTAGGGAGCCTCCTACAAGCTTGATCTTTCCAAAGAAATCAAGAACACAAAGTTAGGCTTTGAAGTTTCTAAAAGTCCGATTTAAAGAACTGTAAAAATGAGGGTCTTACCATGATTATTTGGACGAGACTTGTGAACAAGAGTTGTAGGCCATCTCAATACCTTTCCAATGAGCTATAGAACACAATATTTGAGTGAGAAATGAAGGAGATACAGCAGTTTTAGTGTTCTGATTCTGTTTTGGCCGAGAGCATGAAGAACAATGCCTTGGTTTCTTTTTGATTTTGATGAAAATGATTTGCTTGGCTTGGTTGCTTGGTTTTTGTGCTTGCTTTAGTCAATTACCTTCTTGCCCTTGAATTTGTGTGGTTACAAAGCCACCACACCTCCTTCCTTCCCATGTCATGCTTATGTCACCTTGCACATGTCATAATGCTCCCACTTGTCCACACCTTGTGGTTTGATGATGTCACAATCCCTGGCTTCTTGTACAAGCTTGTCTCTTGATCACTTATTTGTTTTACGGTTCGCTTATCTTTCGTTCTCGTTTATCGTTTGAGGGATCATACCCGGGATCTTATTACTTAGGTTCCCTTAACCTTTCTCAATATATTATATTCCTTTTATGATCCTCTCCTATAATCCTTTAATTTAAATCCTTTTTATCCTGTTACCTTATACTCAATTCTCTCCGTATCTTGTGATTTCCGGGAAAAATCAAAGTGTTCGGATTTGGATTCTGACGATCTTTACATACACTTATATCCCATATAAAGTACTAATAAAATCTCAGAATATCCATATCAGAACCCCTACATAGTGTGGCATGAAAAGTTTTCTCATTCAGCAAAAACACTATTCATAAGGGTTTCAAAAATTTCCCAAAAATTGGGGTTATTACAGTCTCCCCTCCTTAAAAGGATTCCGTCCCGGAATCAGATAGAAATGAATAGGGATACTCTCTTAGCATTGCACTTTCTAACTCTCGAGTAAATTTTCCCACATTGTGGTTCTACCATCAAACTCTTACTAGTTTGATAACCCTTCTCCTAAGCACTCGTTCCTTTTACTCTATACCCTTCCTGGTTGCTCCATATAGGTTACGTCTGGTTGCATGTCTATGCGCTCATATGCCCCTATTTGTCTGGCATCCGAATTACACTTCCTTAACATTGATACGTGGAACACGTTATGAACTTGCTACAGGTTCGGGGGTAGGGCTAGCTCATATGCTAACTTCCCAAACGTCTTAATATATCCAAGGGTCCAACAAATTGTAGACTTAGCTTTCCTTTCTTTCCGAACCTCATCAATCCTTTCCAAGGGATACCTATAACATTACTAGGTCCCCTATTTCATACTCTTTATCCTTTCGTGTCAAATCAACATACTTATCATGTCCATCTTGGGCTACTACCAGCCGTCCTCTGATTAGATCTATCATATCCTTGGTCCTTTGGACTACTGCGGGTCCGAGCATCTTGCGCTCTACAACTTCATCCTAACATAAGGGAGATCGACATTGTCTTCCCTCAAGGATCTCATAAGGCGACATCTCGATAATGACATATGATCTATTGTCGTAAGATAACTCAATCCGAATTAAGTGATCATTCCAAATTCTTTCAAGTCTATTGCACAGACTCTCATTAGCTTTTACATTAGAGCTTGCTTCTCAATACCCATTCTTTTCCAGTTCGTAATCGCTACTACCTTCCGTTCCTAATATTATACTGGTTATACTTTTGCTCGTTAGCGTTCTATAACCTTTTAATAACCACGTCAACCTTAGTATCACGAATGTGTTCCCATTCCGCATACTACCACCACTTTATTACTCCTTTTTCAGTTGTTTCTATTTTCCAAAATTTGATCAATCAAATAGAAGTAAAGGAATTTGTTGAGAGATCACTATGATCATGAACACTTGTTATATCGCATAGTTAGTACAGAAGGTGGCCAGCCTTTAGTACTTGACAAGCAATTAAACAATAGCTGGTATCCTACGGCTTCTATCACACAGATAGATAGTCATTCGGCAATACCTCCCCTTCTGGAAGGGTTGTTCTTCTCAGCTTACATGAAATGAAAAGAAGAGAAAAGAACGAACTGAAGAGAATTGTATATATGAAAAAAAATATACTGCCACAAAATATCTGGCTTGGAATCTACCTCTGAACTATAGAGGTTTGTCATAGGAGAACAAAACATATATGTATTTATATCAACATCAAGTATTATAGCATCGTATTTCATGCCTAAATATTTCTATCCGTCCATCATTCTATGGACCCATGCTCTTCCTCGAGCTTATACAATCACCTTTGAAACTCCCTCGACATCGAAAATCGAATCTGGGATCTCATTCTAGACATCATCGTTACTAGAATTCTATGCTTGCACCGCAACCTTCCTCGTATAATAATACGACTCTCTATTGATAAGAAAGAATAATATTCACTAGGTAGATACTCTACTTAATTAGTCTATCAATGATAACTTATACACTACCACGACCCGATTAGTGGTACTCAATCTCAACACCCATTCCAATACAACTCTCACGGTTGTAATCAGCTCATACTCGCAGAATCATTGCTGCCTTACTATGGTCCACCACTGACCTACTGTAGTCATTCATTTTCCATGAAGTCTTAATAGCTAACCATACGGAGTCCATACATGTCGTATCAAATCCTTCTAAGGAGGTAACATAATCACCATCATGATTCATGAAGAACACTCCTGATCTGACATACATACATGACATGAAGCAGATAAAATTGCAGAAGAGTTTCAATCAAAGCAACGATAGCAGGTTAATACCATTCTTAATCATACCAATAGAAGACTTAACTCAAAGGTTGTTTAGTCCTTTTTGAAACATGGTCCTGGCTTATCTCAAGATAGGACCTTCTAAGATAGATAGCCCGTTCATGGCGATTACACGAATTAAACCTTTAACTACTATTACGGTTGGGTATTGCACAGTCATCAGAAGGAATGTCAATCTTCCAAACCATAATACAACCTTCAGTTTTAACCATCATCACTGTATTCCTTTGGCACAAGCGCCTATAATTATCCTCTTACCTTTAAAGTGTCGGCCACCTCTTTGGCCTTTCCTGATAGTAAAATTTCCTTACAGTCAATGTCATTTTAACCACCTCCAAATAAATTTTCTACCTTATTTCAATCACAGCTTATGTGAAATGTTTTCCTTAAAATCTGATGAGTAAAAAAAAAATCACCATTTTTCCATAAGTTATTGCCTCAGTCTTTAGAGGTTAATCACTGTCAGACTGACTCTCAATCATACTTAGAACATCTTTTATCTTAAGTCCTAATTGCCCTGAACAATTTCGACCATTACTGGTTCGATCCATACTTTCTCGTGGTTTAACACGTGCCCCACTTGGCACATTATAATTACGTCATATTTCCTTTATCAACATTTTATTCTTGAGAATTTTGAATATTACCTTTCTCCTTGTAAAACCTCTAAGGTTATCCTTCAATCGTTCCTCCTGTATTCCCTAGATACAGGGCATATAAAATACCATTTACTATACTAGAACCATTGTCTATATACTTCTGAAAAATTTCTCCACTGATTCTTAAAGGTTGTTGTTACCTTAACCCTTTCCAATCATACTGTCAAAACTCATATCCCTATTAAGGGTGAAATGCCAACCTTTATGCATTCCCCTAGGATTTTTTAAGTTACCGATGTTCTATCCTTAATTCCACCTTTAAAAGGTACTGCATCCTTCCATGGATAAATCAAGTCATATATCCCTGATAAGGGTATCTTATTCAATCATTCCCACCTCGATAGTCTATACCTAACTTCATAATAGCATCCTTATTCAAATTGAGGTCAATCCATATGGCCTCCAAAAGATAACAATGGTATCCGCTTTTCTTTCCTGATTTGGTAATGATAACATGGATGTTCTGGAAGATATTGGTCATGTTCAACGTGAACTTCTTCTTAATAATTCCTTATTTACTTTTGTTGTTTATCTCAACAGTCATCTCAATGTTGGGATATCTTTCATACCTGGCGTCTCCCTTTCTGGGTATCAGCCACCGGTCTTACACTTCACTTCTTGAAGGTCACTTCCTTCATCCAATTTTTTAATTTCTTACTTTCTTGTCTCCTCAGTCTATCCGCGTCTCATTATTTATCCTTCGAATTATCTCAAGGTTTCCTCGAATCTCCCAACTTACAGGGGATAAATATATGTATCTCTTATACCTTCAACCATCAATTTAACTCATGGGAATCACCTCATCCTGACGATTACTACTTTTCTATTTCTATTCTACGAGTCTTTAGGGTTTCCTCATACCCAACTCCCTTATCATTCCTCAAACTCTATTGCCTTTATATTCTTTCCACTTGTTTCTTTATTTCCTTTCTCTTATCATTATTTCATGAACCAACACAACATAAGCATTGATTTCAAACATCCCGTCATTCTGGATTCGTGTCTCAGAACGAATCTTGATAACTTTTACAACTTAGATTCATAATTCATCATACTTCTGCCTTTGTTCTGGCTCTAAGCTTTTACACTATCTCCATAACCTTGGGAAGTACTTTCCTGAAAACAATTGACTGAACTTAAATCAGTTTATTATAATCTCTTGCTCCGTGCCTTCCTTGGCCTTTCACCAGCGGGTGGCTCTCTCTTAGGAGGGTAAGTGACAAAACAGTCTTTGTGGTTCGTCAATCATTTAGAATCTCAAATGATTCTCTATTTCCTTTAGCCAGGCTCTTGCCTCGACTGGGTCAGCTTGTTCCTTGGAACTCTGAGAGCTTAGCGACTTAAAGGTCATGAAAGAATTTCACCGCACTGTCTCCTCAGGGTGGTGGTTGGGGATAATAGTCTAAGTTCTTTTAGACAGGTCCATGAATTGCCGTATAGGAGTACCGTCTCGGGTCTCCTTTCCTTACTCGACTTTTGTTTCCTTAGTATGAAATGTTTCATCCTACTCCCCATAATTGGGGTCATCTTTTAATTTAAAATCCTCATTTTCCACTCCATTATGTCATGGGTTCCTTCTATCTTGATGGCGACCTCCCTGACTATCACGTTCAGGGTTTGCTCTAAATCTTATTCCTCAAACTAGCTCTCATCTAAGTTCTCACTTAGCTCTTGAACTTTCGGAACCCAAATTCTATAGGAATACCTCATTATTCCCTTATCATCTTTCTCGTATTAATCTCTATTATTTGTTGGCTCTCTGCCTTCATTCATAACTTTTTCTGGCACAATATGATCTTTTCCAATAATTCGGGCTGTATTGCTATCTCAAACAGCTTTTCGGTACCGGCTCCGGTTACCTTCACTATTTCCATTTTCTCAAAATCTCTTATAAACTCTCCAAAGACATTATCATCTTGAGTCTCCTTTTTACTAAGGGCATCAGCCACCATATTGGCTTTCCCCGAATGATAAAGAATCTCCCAATCATAATTCTTGATTAGCTCTAACCGCCTCCTCTGGCGTATGTTGAGCTCTTTCTACGTAAGAATGTACTAGAGCACTTATGGCTTAGGTAATTCTCGCACTTCTCTCCATACAAGTAGTGCCTCCAATCTTTAGGGTAAAACTATTGCCACGAGCCTAAGCTCATGGGGGGATATCGAATTTCATATTACCTTAATTGTCTTGACGCAGACGCGATTATCTTGCTGTGCTAAGAAGCACCCTAATTCCTTATGCGAAGCGTCACTTACAAATCACAAAATCTCCTTTTTCCATCCGGCAACGCCACATAGGGGCCATCACCAACCTTGCTTCAGTTCTTGAAAGCTGTTCTCGCATTTCTCTGTCCATTCGAACTTCTCAGTCTTACGAGTAAGCCGCGTTAAAGGGGCTACTATCTTTACAACTTGAACGAACCTCGGTAGTGACCGGCCAATCCTACCTCTGGTAGTCGACCAACCATGGTCATCAATTCATCAGTGGTCCTTTATCCAATCTGTCAGGATCCTCCATGGGATCCTCCTCAGCAACTATCCCTTCTAGGACAACATCCTCAACCGCTACATCCTCAATATCAACATCATCCGGTCCTGCATTAGGACACTCTATCGGATCCACAATCGATCTCCAATTAGTAATAAAACATCATCGCTGATGTTCCTCAACTCAGGGTTCGGAGTCCCGCTACCATATACGATAACGAACTACGCTCTATCGATATTTATAAGGGTTCCCATAAGGGTTTTAACTGTCAGTACTACGTTAGGTAGCCCGACTATGAACTTGGCAAGAGTTCTTATTATCTTAGTGAACTTATTATCTTAACGTCCCATCATCTCTGAGGTTTATAACGCTTAGCTCTGATACCATTTCTGTAACACCCCCAGATCCGGGGTCGGGGATCCGGGTCGTCACGGTCTTTCTTAATACACATCTTAATAATTATAATAACCTTACTGTGACCCCACATAACACACAACCCGTTATAGTCTCAGAGATGAAATTTAAATAAGTACAAGTCTTTGAATCCACAATTTAAAAGTTATTACAACCCAAAATGATTACTTGATAAATTTACAGTTAATTGCCATTATCTGCCACAAGTTATAATTATACATAATTGATTCTCAAAAGTAGATGGTCTGATCTACAATAGATCTACCTCTGCAGCTATAGCAGCTACAACATCAACGGGAAGACGGGACGCTTCCCACGCGCTTGCGCTGGGTCTGCTGGAGTCTGGCCATCTTTCCTAACTGTTGTTGTGTGATGAAGAAGAAAGCAAGGGTGAGCAGCAAGCCCACCAAAATAATATGTATAATGATTTACAATATATGAGCCTACTCATAATACTCATGAAAGTCTTGGTCAAAAGAAATGAACCAAGTTGATACTTAATGCGATGAAGTCGCAAAATATTCAGTATATATACATATATACTTTTCAAAATATTGGAAGTCCTCTTCCATGCATAATATACACAAAGTCCAGTGTATAACTGTATAAAAAAATATCGTTGCAAGGTGATCTCATATATCTAACCTTGTCTCAACGTTTTTCTGAAAATCTTTGTCATACATAAGACAATTATTAATTAGATATAAGTTTAAAAGATGAGTTACCAAATACCCCAATATACTTATATCTTTCCCAATACTACTTGAACTACCACCGTTCAAGTTATAATCAGTTTCAAAAGTTCATCACATAGACGAGACTACAAGATAATACTTGAATAGATTCAACCTTTAAAATATCATCAAAATAAAATGAAGTTATGAGATACTTCATTTGATGCAAACATATTTTGAAAACTTGACCCTGCCAACACTCAACAATCGCCCAACCGTAGCCTTTCTATCGAAGCTTTGGGTAGTGTTGCAGAAATATCCAATTGGATGATGAACTCATTACGGGAGTTTACCGCGCCAGGAAGACCACTTACGATGATCAGTCGTAGTAGTACAACCCCACCATTTTCTACATGTAGAGGAGAACCTGTCGGATTTACTTGTCAACCGAACACTGAACTCCTAAGGAATGGACCGCCTTAGCGGAACTTCCAGGCCATTTGGGCCAATATAATAAGGCTGGGCCGGCGCTACTCGACCACTTACGCCACTCCTAGTTCAGATGAAATCCATGACTCTGAAACGTAAAGCTCGTTTCCCCCTTTCCCCAAGTAGAAACTTGTTGATACGGCTCCACCAAGAAGTCGTACCTAGTTGGAAAGGAAAACTCACCGATATTTCCCAGGCGATGCCTGTTAATGGATTAACTTGTTCCAAGAATTTTACTTCCCGAATATTGGGTAAGTAATCAAAAACTCTTTTACCAAGACAGCAACCTTGTTGCGAATATAAAACACACCACGAGCCGGATCCCCCAGGTTTTGAGCGAGTATTTAAATCCCCTTTTTAAAAGGAAGATCTTAAATATAAAAATAGTTTTGGGATCCGCTCTAACTTTTGAAAATCATTTTAAAGACTCGAAAACACTTTAAAGAGTGTTTGGAGTAAAACTGATTTAATGAAGTAAATCAGTCCCCAGAATATTTAGAAAATGTCTGAATATTATTTAAATAATATTCCCATAAAAGATAATCTTTATAAAATAATTGAAGTAGAAGTATTAAAACTTATACTTGAAATGAATAGCAAATAATCAAAGATATACTTATACGAAAGTAATATCTTTATTTGAATAATCAAAAATAAGTTTGATTATCGACACCTTATTCTTTAATAAAATAAAGAATATATCTCAGCAAATAATCGGAGTCATAGATCCTCAAATGAATATTCAAATAATATTCAATAAATAAAATAAGCTGAGTCATAATACCTCGAATGAATATTATAAATAATATTCATTAAAAAAATAAAGGAGTCATACATCCTCAAATGAATATTCAAATAATATTCAATAAATAATGTAAAGGAGTCATACGCCTTCGAATAATATTTGAAATAATATTCAATAATAAAATAAAGTTAAAGTTATCGAATAAACCTTATTCGATTAATAGTTTTAAAAACTATATCCTATATATATATATATATATATATATATATATATATATATATATATATATATACTCGGGAACATCGACTCCCGGTTTAGAAATATGTTCACCTTTTATCCCCTATACTAAGGGTATACGCAACTACTTGCTTATTTCTAGCATAGGTATTATGCAACTATAAGCATTGAAATCAACAGATAGATAACCAGATTACGAAACAGACATGCATATATACCATATTAGCATGCTCCAATATATCGCAAAATTTGCTAATAACAATCATGCAATATCACAAGATAATGCATATACATATATTTACATCACAACAACAGTATAACGGGTAGAAAACTTGCCTGAGCGACTGGGGTTACGAATGGCTCGGGACGAGTCTGGTAACCTATAAACAACAAGTAAGTTGGAATTAAACCAAAGTCACTTGTAAATCTATACTTTAACTAACTTAGACTCTAACGCTTGTTTTGCGCTACTGATTCGCTTAAGCCACTCGGTACCCTCGGCTCCACCATTTTTAATAATTTAACCTTTACGAGTTTTAAGCGATTCCTTCGCGAGTGTCTTACCAACTGCCTAACACACTTACCATAAATGTTTCATACATTAATTAACCCTTTTTGGTCTTTAACCTATGTTTCAAAGTAAGGCGAGGGGAAAAGTTTCGTTCGCGAAACGCCGTTACTTGAAACGGTCGTTTCTCCTAAACCGTGCATCGGAATCGAACGAACTACATATCAAAACGAAGCTCGTAACATGAGCTATCTAAACATGGCAGTGGTCATAATCTAGCAGGGGGTTCTCGGGTCCTAATGTTATGCACAAAAACAGTCCAAAGAAAATCGGACGTTACGACGGCTATGTTTACGCGATTACCAATGTTTAAACTACTCCAATTAACCACCAACCAATTCATAACCATCAATACAACAAAACTTCACCTAAACCATACCACATCAGTCCATAATCTCCAAGGTTTTCAACTCAAACAACCACAATCAAGACCTATGAACTATAATCAAGCTTCAATTACAAAACACTTCCAAATCAAACCAAACTACTAATAATCACAATCCATGCTTCTCATTTCACAACACCAACCATTAAACTTACTAACAAATAAAGTAAAGGCTAGGGTTTGAAGTTTATACCTTCCTTGGGAGGTGTTAAGTTGCTAGGAAGCCTTAGGGAGCCTCCTACAAGCTTGATCTTTCCAAAGAAATCAAGAACACAAAGTTAGGCTTTGAAGTTTCTAAAAGTCCGATTTAAAGAACTGTAAAAATGAGGGTCTTACCATGATTATTTGGACGAGACTTGTGAACAAGAGTTGTAGGCCATCTCAATACCTTTCCAATGAGCTATAGAACACAATATTTGAGTGAGAAATGAAGGAGATACAGCAGTTTTAGTGTTCTGATTCTGTTTTGGCCGAGAGCATGAAGAACAATGCCTTGGTTTCTTTTTGATTTTGATGAAAATGATTTGCTTGGCTTGGTTGCTTGGTTTTTGTGCTTGCTTTAGTCAATTACCTTCTTGCCCTTGAATTTGTGTGGTTACAAAGCCACCACACCTCCTTCCTTCCCATGTCATGCTTATGTCACCTTGCACATGTCATAATGCTCCCACTTGTCCACACCTTGTGGTTTGATGATGTCACAATCCCTGGCTTCTTGTACAAGCTTGTCTCTTGATCACTTATTTGTTTTACGGTTCGCTTATCTTTCGTTCTCGTTTATCGTTTGAGGGATCATACCCGGGATCTTATTACTTAGGTTCCCTTAACCTTTCTCAATATATTATATTCCTTTTATGATCCTCTCCTATAATCCTTTAATTTAAATCCTTTTTATCCTGTTACCTTATACTCAATTCTCTCCGTATCTTGTGAATTTCCGGGAAAAATCAAAGTGTTCGGATTTGGATTCTGACGATCTTTACATACACTTATATCCCATATAAAGTACTAATAAAATCTCAGAATATCCATATCAGAACCCCTACATAGTGTGGCATGAAAAGTTTTCTCATTCAGCAAAAACACTATTCATAAGGGTTTCAAAAATTTCCCAAAATTGGGTTATTACAATTATGGTATCCTAGAGATTCAAACTTTAAGCTAATTGGATATTTAGATGCTGATTTTACAAGATGCAAAATAGAAAAGAAAAACACTTTTGGAAGCTGCCAATTACTTGGTGGCAGATTGGTTTCTTAATTTAGCAAGAAACAAAAGTCAATTTCCATATCAACTGTAGAAGCAAAATACATTGATGCAGGAAGCTGTTGTGCTCAGATTCTATGGATGAAGAACCAGCTGCTGGATTATGGGTTAGACTATTCTTCTGTTCCTATATATTGTGATAATAAAAGTGCTATTGCAATGGCAGGAAATCCAGTGCAGCATTTAATGACTAAGCACACCAGCATCAGGTACCATTTCATAATGGAACATGTGGAAGCTGGTAGAATGAAATTGGTCTTTGTTCCAACAGATCAGAAAGTAACAGATATAATCACCAAGCCTCTCTGTGAAGCCATATTCACAAGATTGGTGAATGAATTGGGAATGATATTAGGACAATTCTCAAACTCGGATAATTAAGTCTGCTGATATTTGAAGCATGGTATCATATTATGTGTTAGTACTTGTTAGATACTAATTATTATGCTAAATGTTAATGCCATGATAACATGCAAATTATGCTGAATGAACTTATGTGAAAATTTCATGTTCAACTACTGATTATGCTTACATACCCTGTTTAGTTAAACTTGCTTTGACTAATAGGTTATGTCAGTAGTTGATAAATCCTGATAGTTGTGATTATATACTGTAATGGTCAACCTTGATTGAATATTTTGATGAAAATATTATTTAAATCGACATTGTAATTACAAGGTTGAAGTTCCCCACAGATGGGAAATTTTTCATAGTTACAGGTGTTTACCATTGAGTAAGGATTTGGAACATGTTCATTTAATGCATAACTTTATTCTCGAGAACTGTGCATGCAGTAACACACATTTACATGATTATTTTTAAGTCAATCGTATATCGCCACGTGTCATATTAACTGAACGTGACGAAAGTAGTGGAGAAAAGTGCTGTATAAAATCAATTTTGATTATAGGTGATACTTTACTTATCTTTGTTATCCTCTCTCCGCTACTTTACCCTTCTCAAAATCGTAAACTATGAAACCCTAAATACTGTTCATAAATCGTTCTTGGAAAATTAACCATGACTTCACCTGCTGCTTCTAAACCATTTGATTATGGTGGTGCAAAGTTTGTGACTAAAAACTATTCAGCTATCTTGTCTAACAACAGCGTGAAAGTTGATTTTCACATTTTTCAGGACTTTCTTAGATCCAGTGAGATTGGGTTGCTCTCACAGCTCCACCCACAATCTCTGGTGACCAGGTGCTTGCTATCTGGAGGACTGGAGTATTTGATGATGGAGGAGCTAATGGATCTACAAGCCTTTTATTGAATTTGACAGTATAACAAGGATTGTAACTACTCAAACTGTAAGGGATGCATTATAGTTGCCTACTCATACCTTCTACTCAAGACTGGTTGGTGATATTGAGATGAGGAGATTCTTTACTGAGATTGGCTATGACAAGGATTTGAAGAACCTTGGTCAATTAAAAAGGAATGGGCTAAGAAAGGAATGAAATTTCTTCTTTGATTGGATCACAAAGGCCTTCCACAACGAATCTTCGAATTTTGATGCCTTGCCCATTATGACACAGCAGATAGGGTACTCTCTAATTCATGGGTCACATTATGATTATGGTAGAGTAGTTCTGTCTTTTATTAGTGATAGGATCAATGCTGATAGAATATAGATATTATGCTAGATTCTGTCAATTGATTTTCCTAGTACCCCTATCCCAACTAATCAAACAGTGTCAGTGTTTAAGTTGACAAAAAGGGGCTTTTTCTGATTTAATTTCACAAGATGAAAATCGGTTGATTTTAGCTCCTTTAAGGTTAGCATTAGTTGCAAGAAACTTGCTTTTAGAAAGACTTCCTGAGACTTATGGTTTTCTTAACAGTCGAAGTGCTAAGCTGCAGGAAATCACCATTGGAAACTCCCTTGTAGCTCACCTCAGCAAAATAACTCAAATAAAAACTCAAACAGAAGCCACCTCAGGTGTCTCGCAAAAGACACTTGTTGTAAAAAGATAGAAAGATTTGGTAAAAAGAGCTACAACTCATGCTATAGCTAAGTCAAAAGATGAAGCATCTCAAGTTCCTCATTCTCCAAACCTTCAGAAATTGTAAAGAGGAAATTTGTACTTGCTGGATTAAATCAGATTCAGATGAGGACAATGCTACCTTATCTTCCAGATTTCCAAACCTTTCATCTGATTTTTCTCCAAACCCAGTTGTTCCATCAACTGAAAAGACACAGTTGCTGATACTAATGTAAATCCTAGACCAAAGAAAGAAGATTGGTCAAAGCCTATTACAATCAGCACTTGCTCAAGCTTAAACAGGAAATTGCTGAGGAGACACAGAGTGCATCAAATCTAAATTCTGACATCCAGTCTAATGCTGAGGCGCTTGTAGAGTTATCTGAAACTCTGGTGATGCAATATCACAAGAGAGTGAGCGAAGTCTCTCATGAGCAAGTAGAAGCTACTGTCAAGAGGCTGCAAGGGAAAGGACTTTTTCCTGGATCAAGCACACAAGAACCTGTATCTCAAAGGGGTACATCAGCTACATCTTCTGATCCAATCCCACAAGAACCTGCACCTCAAAGTGGTCAGCAGATATTGAAGAACAAGAGCTTCTGATTGAAACTGCTCAGGAGTCTATTACTACAATTGTGAAGAAGAGTACACAAGAACCTGGTTGTCAAAGTCATCCAGCAAATCCTGATTCTCCAGCTACACAAGAACCATTGCATCAAAGTTAAAATACAATTCTTACTCTGTTGTAGTGATTCTTATTATTGATGATGAATGAAGAGTTCATCCATCTCAACTGTCTCTTATATTTTATCAATACCACAACTGAATGTTCACACGGAATCTGCATCTTCAGATTCACAAGGTATAAATACTGTTATTACTTTATCAACATTTATTTTAAATACTGATTTAGTTCTTTCAGCATTTTTTATATTTTCATGATATAAATCCTGTTGGCATGATTACTTCTAGACTTTATTTAAGGACTACCTCTAGTTGTATGATAACAGAAACCCTTCTTTAGCCACCTCTTGTTTCTATAGGACATCTTTGTGAGCCTTTTTCTGTGAGATGTGTGAAAAGATTGAGAGAAAAAACAGAATTTAAGAGAGGCATCATCCTTCCTGGCAAAAGGAGAGGTAAATGAGAGATATGATTTAGTAATCCTTGTGAGGAATCTCTGACTATTAAAATTCATGAGATGTGTGGGGTAAGGAGTAGTGGACTACTGTAAAAGAATAGAGAGATTAAGTTTATTTGCTATATGTTTGCAGGTGGTCGAGTACTAAAGGAACAGATGCTGAAAGCAGTCTATTGAATCTCAGGAAAAACTCTGATGTATCAAAGGCTATTAATCTCCTTGCAATTCTAAGTACTGATACTTTCTTGCAGTCCATACATTCTACTATTCCACCATGAGATATCCTTATTTTTGTTGAAAAACAATCCATTTACGCTACTTTCCATCACCTGGGAAATACCTGTTGTTGTTAAAGATGTAGTAGCACAACAGTCCATTCATAAAGTTTCATCCATTTCAAAATCACCATAGCATTCTACAGGAACTGAGGTCCTGGAAGTTAATCTTGAAGCTCCAATTCATTATCTACAATACTTGAATATGTCGAGTTAACTGCTCAAGGGTGGAAGCTTCTGAAGCCATTAGTTATATACTGCACCAATTTCTCATTCTATTCTACAGGCTGAAGCTGGTGATGAAGTTCAGCAATTAGTGCAAAATCCAGTTGCTATTGAAGAATCTAATGATGGTTAAGAAACTAACATTTCTAATGCTATTTTAGATCTGATGATGTTCTTTTCTACCCTGAAGATATGCCTATGCATGTTAGACAACATAAAAAAAAGAGTTAGATGCTAAGAAGAAGCAGGATTATTCTGATAATCTCTGAAATGCTCATCGGAAAGATGTACATATCCTATTTCAGAACATAAGCTGTTGCACATCTGGAAACAACAGAACAGAAGATTACAAATCATGATGTGCTGAATCATTTGAAAGCATCAACTTTAGTTGTCAGATCATTACACACAGCTCATGAAGCAACTACTACTCAAATCAATCTGATAAAAGAATCATTGATTCCTTCAAAGCAGACTGCTCATTAGAAAATTCAGAAACAAATTTCACCAATAGTGTCTAGACAAACTGCAATTGAAGCCAATCAAGCTAGATTAGAAGCTAAACAAGTTCAAATGTCTGATCAACTTACAGAAGTACAGAATTCACTGGACCCTGATTCTTACTCTACTGCTTGGTGATGATGCGAAAAAGGGGAGAAAATTGTTAAATCTAAATGGAAGCAACTGACATTGATGAGTGCTGATGATGAAAATCCTGATGGAGGTAATAAGGGGGACTGAAGGATAGCAAAAGGAGAAGAGGTGAAGAGCTAGTTCGAATTAGTGGTTATCAAGTACAATCTCTAATTTCAGTCTAGATAAAAAAGGAGAAAGTAAGAGGAATGAAAGAATATTTGAAGATTGACTGTGACTACTAAAATGCAACAATCTTCACAAGTCACAATTGCTGCTGATGAAGACCAAGGTATTATGGAGAGAGAAGCTGGTGCAGAAGCAAGTCAATATCTTCAAACTCTGAAAGTTAAAGGAAGAAAGACAACTCTGTGACGCCCTCGATCTCGGGTTAGGAAATGAGGACCCACACACATTGAACTAATATAATAACAACGGATATAATAACCCCGATTAAACACTAACATGATCTGAACAGAATTAGATGTGAGACAAGATTACAACTACCAACCAGAATAATATATTACAACCCAAGATAATAATAAATTCAAATTCATTCAATTCTGACATGGAACCGATAGATAACCAATTATATCTGATCCAATATATACAATCCTTCCAACTTAAATGCTTGCTCACATACACTGCTACCTGCTCTGGCATCTGAAAACCTACAACATGGTAGGGACCGCTTGAACGCTCTGGCGAGCGGTGCGCCTAAGTATGGTCATCACTTTCTTAACTGCCATGGTTAGAAAAATATACGAGCAAAGAAGCTCAACAAGTAACTATATAAAAAGTTCTATAATATAGTAACAATTCAATATCTCAGAGGCATTCTACTTTAAATATCTAGGTGGCAGATTTCTATTTCTGTCTATTAAAGGGTTATGAAGAAAGATTTGGGCTTTCAGGAATCAAGGAAAAAGATAGGGTGAAAGCGACATTCATCAAAATCATTAGCAGGAGATTGAAGTGTTTCTCAACAGAGAAAAACAATCAATTAAACTTTGAATCTATCATCAATGTAAAGTGACAGGGTCACAACATTACAATCAAAACGAAAACTCGAGTTATTTCATTTCATTTCATTTCATCTTTTGAAGAATAAGAGACACTACTCAAGTTTTAAACATTTCATCTTTATAGAACATAAGGGAACCCTTGATTGGAATATCCATCTTTAATTATAATAATGGTGATCAGCCCGTACCGACCACCCATCTGATCGTTATGGTACCTATGGCATTATAGCCTTATATTGGATAGCCCCGATAGCCTCTTATATGACTGGGCTTGTAACGATTGGGAAATTACGTTTGATTATACATAATAAGATAAATTATGTATGATTGTATGTCATTTATGTGAATTAGTTATAAACCTACCTGCTAGTGCTACATGAATTAGTATAGTGAGGATATTTTCCGGATTTTATCGGATATTTTGTTTCGTATTTAAAGCCTTCGTATAAAAGTTATACGACCGAACTATGTTTTAGTAGTGATATTCTGAATAAATAAATGGCCTTAATTTTCTTAGAATGACTTGTACCATCGCGTTATTCTGAACATCTAGATATTTTATAATTTTCTGTTTCGCGAAAAATGAATTTTTCAGGCCCCATTGGGTGTTAAACCCCCACAAAAATAACAATTTTTATTTATAAATTATAGGACTTCCAAATACCACTTTTTTTGCATTTTGAATTATCACAAGTTTTGTGAATTTTTGGAATATATATGTATTTATATATATCTAAAATTCAAATTAATACCAAAAATTATAAAATTAGGGGCCAATAATTTTAAATGATGTATAATTAGGGCCTTAATTTTAATTAGGAGTATTATTTACCTACTATAAATAGGTAAATTTTTATTTAATTATTATTATTAAATTATTAAAAATCAGGAAAATACACAAATTCTATGAAATTCGGGGATATTGAATTTGGGTTGAAGATCAAACGTTCTTTCAAGCTGATTCTTCATCAAATCGAGTGATACAATTACTCAAATAAAAGGTTTTGATTTGTACTTTCTGTTTTTGATATCAATTTCATGTTTTAATTTCGTATTTTGATTTTCGATTTTTAGGGTTTATGTTCGAATTGGGTCTTTTTTATTCTAGGGTTATTAGGATGATTTGATGATGATATAGCTTCTCTGTAATGTTTACAATCGATTCTGGTAGTTAATTGAACAAACGATTCCTGTATGATCGAGTTAGATTCCTGTATTTTTTATATTGAGAAGATGAGGTTGTTTGGAGGTTAGGGGTTTGATGTAGAGTTCATAAGCTTTGATTTGAACTATAGAACGTGTGTTTCATGTACAAAATTGGTAGATAGATGTTTGGCCGGAGTTTTGATCGATTTCGCCGGAGTTGGAGATTACGGGATGTTTTTGGTTTGTTTTGGCTGGAGTTAGACTGCTAGGATGATTTGTAATTGAAACCTGTGAAAAATACCAAACGGTGTTGTTTTGGCCTGAAAGTGGCTGGAGCCGGAAGTTGCTCTGGTGGCTGGATTCTGGGCAAATTCGGCGTGTTCTTCAGGACCGGATTTGACCTGTTTGACCCGTTTCCATAACCCGGTTTGATCCATTTTTGGAGAGATTTTTTTACTTTTTATTTTATAATTATAAAAATCAGTGTTCATTTATTTATAATTGATTAACTAATTATTTAATTATTATTTATATTATAAAAAATTCTGAAAGTTTCTAAAAATTCGAAAGTATTTATTTCTTTCAATTATTTTTATAATTTATTAATAATTAATTTTTAAAAATGATTAATAATTTCAATAAATTATAATAAATCCATTTTAATTCCAAAAAATTATGGATTTTTTTTAATTCTGATTTTCCCAAATAATATTTAAAAATATTTTTAGGGTTCAATAATTAGGAATAATTATTTATATTGAATAATAATTGATTATCTATATGTGTTGAATAATAATGAATCATTTCC
>NW_027419693.1:0-29334 GCF_009905375.1 Apium graveolens | reverse complement strand
TGCTCTCATAGGTTGAGGGTTCGAATTCCGTCAACAACGTATTAAATTTAAACTTTATATCTTTATTTTTAATAGTTTCTACAGGTTCAAGGTTCGAGACTTGTAAATAACATATTATATATTATATTATTTATTTTCAGTCAAGTCTCAAATTATCATAACACATAAATTATTATAATGTATTATGTTCTTTGATTTATTTTTCAACTATTAAAAATTTATATTAATATATCAATAATTTTAAGATAAAACTTATTATTAAAAATTAATCGAGTGTTAAAAGCAATCCGTGTATCGCCCACGTTACAGACTAGTATATATATATGGGCTACTCTAATAGAAACCAATTTTGGAATAGAAACTAGAAATTAAATAATATTTTATTTTAAATTATTTTGAAAAATATCACATATGATATGCAAATCGATCGTTGAGAGGTGGAAAAATACAGTGAAATCGGATTTTAAAACAAATTACCGTTTGACGTTAAAAATAAAATAAAAAGCGGAGGAAAAAAGTTGAGATTGTGTGGGATGGTATCGATTAGTTCGGTGTGGTGCTTTTAGGGGGCTATTAAGTTAGATTGATCTAATGGCTTATATTAGTTTTTAGTTTCTATTTTAACTTTAGTTTCTATTTGATCATTTGCCTATTATATATATGTGTGTGCCTACACTTATAAAATAACACTGATTTCGATTGCTAACCCATGAACTCCCTAAAATGATACGACCAAGTTTCTTGGAGTGAATATCACACGTGCGTGTAATAACCTCACACAGAATATATAATGTAATTTCTATATCAATAATTATAATATCTTGGATCCTATATATAATAATATTAGCACGTCCTCATCAAATAAAACAATTTTTTTCTAATATTGTAATTAGCTAATATTCTAATAAAATAGATAATTTGTTTTAGAAACTTCTAAATATTAGGCTTGCAGAGTCTTTTGTTTTGCTTCCAAATCGTCTCAAGAATTTTAGAAATATGTCAACTACTAGTAGGAGTATATGAGTCTTTTGTTTTGCTTCCAAAAGTTTCTTCGAGACTTTACACATATGTCTAGTACTAGTACTAGTAGGAGTATATTTATTACATATTTTGACGAATAAATGTGTCTACACTCACAAAATGAGGCGCATCTTGATGAAAAAGCTAAAGACTCCCGAAAATGATACGACCAAGTTTCATGAGGAGAATATTATATATGACCATGTTAGTAATATTTCGAACTAAAAAATGCAACCAAGGAAAAATTTATCAATAAACCATTTTTTTAGCAATATCATTGACTTTATTAGCATAGGACATATGAAATACCGATAGCTTAACTTGGTTATTACATAACCCCAAGGCTATGTTGACACTCTAGATTAACTTTTGCTTTTAATTTTTCTTCAATTATCCATGGTAGATATTAGGGTTAAACTGTATACATATTTTCTACCACTATGTGTCTCTTTGAAAGAATATTTTGGTTGAGGAACATGACAATTAAATAATATGTCTAACCATAATATTGTGAGTACTTGATTGTTGGTGTTGAACATGGTACAAAAAACACTTCATTCCTTGAACTGATTACTTTAATATTTATCCTCTTCATATCATGCTTAACTATATGTGCAATATGGATAAAATACTTTATAAGAAACATCTTCTTTTATATTTAGTTTTCTTGTGGTCTCGATCACCAATCCTTAACTTTTTATTTGTTGAGGTCTAATTATAGGATTCTTGCTTGCCAAAAATAAATAAATTATAGGATGCCTGATAAGTGCTCAAAAAGTTCGAATAACTTATTTTCTGCTGACAATAAGGTTTTTGTCAGGTTTGGAAAATATATTTTGTTAAGGTAACAACTTTTTCGAGAGAGGTAATTACAGGGCAATTAAGGTGAGGTAACTATCAGCGAAGTAATTGATTCATCATTGATTATGTAGCAAAAATAGTGGCTCTGATACCAATTGACGGGGGATGCTGATTTGGAAAAATTAGGATTTAAGATATTAAAACTCTCGCAAGGTTTTTTCCATTTAAATGAATATTTTTTCTTAAAAATAAAATTTTAAAGAATTACAATAATAAAAAGCCCCTAATTTAATTTGAATAAATTAATTTAACTTTTACTTCAAAAGATGATTTTTATATGATTATTGTTAAAATACAATTAAATGGCTCCAAAAGTTTAACTGTCATGTAAATATATAGTATTACAAAAACATAGTAAAAATAATTTTAACCTTGTGATTTGACAGGATTTTGCCCTCTTTGGTATGAAAAACAATGAGATTAAGAAGGTAGTACGTTGAGGGAAATAATTAACGTGCCTCTGTTGTTTTTGATGAATAATTACGGATCTTGTTTTTTAAATTTTGTTGCCAAGTTATTTTGTCTTATTGATTATTTTCGTACGAAAATATATAAAGTAAACTCTCTTTATTTTTGTAGTTTTTGCATATATGTGTATTAATTTAATAATAATAGCAATAATAATAATAATAATTAATTTTAATTTATTTGCATTATTATTTAATATTAATATTTACTGCTATAGGTGTGATGCAAGAATCATTTAGTAGTTGTTAGGGCTAGAATTCAATGTATCCTATGTTGGGTCGTTTAATCTAAACTTGGGAAGCTTGTTTATTTATTTCTTAGTTGCTATCTTAATTAAACTGTCGTGCAAAGTTTGTTTGGATCGTGTTGACTGGTCTAAAGAACTGGAAAGGGCGTTGCTGAATAAACGTTAGTCTTTGAGATGTTGTAGGACTTCAGTTGTTTAGTTGCTATTTTGTAGGACATTTACTTGCATTGTTTTAGTTTAAGTATTGTAGTTCATTATCAAATAAAAAAAGCTGTTCAACGCTATCTTTATTAAAATACACATACAGACACTTAAGTTGCATATCTTTGTGCCAATATCCTATAGTGACAACCTCCTTACTAGTTACTAGTTTATCTTGTATATTTTTCTAGGCATTTAATACAAACAACCAAAAAACCCTCGTATATATTTGCTAATTATCTTATAAATAAACCCTCTCTCCTCTTATTGTATAGTTATTATATTGTTAATTATTTTTATGTAGGAGAATGGTTTCTTGGTTTTGGTTTTGTTGGTAATTTATGTTCCTAGGTATGGAATGATGTATAAGCTAAAACTTTTTATAGAATTTTTTTGTAGGTAACTGTAAAAATCTAACTCAAAATATAAGGTTTAGCTTGTTCTTTCAAGCTTGATAGGAGAATTCCCTTTTTAATATTCAGAGTAGGATACTAACATTATTAAGGTATCTGGTATTTACTTGGAGAAAGCTTCTGAGCAGTTTAAAATGTTTTGTAATCATATACAAGTTTTGGAGTACCAAATCAATATTGCTAATTTGAAAGTCCAGGCTGGAAGATTAATTTGTATGTGTTTTCTTTTCAGCACATCAAGCTCCCTGTGTTCTGGATGCCAGAATTTCATGGGAAAAGGTTTAAATAATGGACCCCAGAATTTTGTTCCAGGAAATTGTGCGAAGCGGTTGATCCAGTATCACCAGTTGCATCTTAATGCTAATGTAAAACTTCAAGTTTTTTGAGTTGGTCTTCATCAGCATAGGACACATTTACTCATTGTATTCATGATTTTATTTATTATAGGCTAGCATAGAGTCCCAGAGGGAACTTGTTTCAGATTTTTTTGCACCCAGTGCCAAAAGGAGATGGTGCTTCTCACAATGCAAGAATCGCCCTAAACAGGCTGCTCTTTTTGCTCCGGTTGGTGCTATTAAATTTTACCTGTATATTGATTAAAGCAAAAATGATAAAAGAAATTAAGAATTGTTATACATAACATTCGAAGTTGACTGGACAACATTTTAGATTATTTGATAAATTTTGGTGCAAGTATATTTTGCAATATTCTTCTTGTGTGACTAGCTCATCTTAAAAAGGCACTCTCTGGCATATATATTTATTGACTAGTTATTCTTAAAAAAGCCTCTGGAAAATCTATATTCTTAATTAATATTTTATCATGATTGTTGGAAATGGAGTTCAAATGTTTACAATCCTGTACTCTTAAAATAGCTGGAATACGGCATTTAATCAGTCTCACTACAGTTCAAACCACGCGATTCTGGGTTGTTTATGTCTTGTGTCTTAAAACATTGTTTTTACTTCATTAACGGTGGGCGTGGCAGTGTCAACTGTAAGCAGAAGCCAGGTTGGGGTTACGGTATGTCATCTTATTTATTTCTCTGCTGATCTTTTGTCTTTTGTCCTGTGTTTCGAATTTCTATTCTTTGAGATGTTAAATTGGAAGATTGTACATATATTTTGTTATATTATTCTATGATATAATTAATGTATCTAGAAGTTTATAACATATTATTAGATGCTATCAGTTTTATGAATAGTCTATTTTCCCTTTGTATTTCAATTCTTCTTTACAAATTACTATAAACCTTAGCTCATTTTTTTCCCAACTATGTAATTTTTCTTTCGTGTACTTTTAGAAGTTACAGCTGAAACGCTTCCTGCACTATCCAAAATTGGTTTTGAAACTGGTATCGTGAAAGAGTTTCTCAACTTTGATATGCCTAGCGAACACCAGACATTGTCGGGTGAAATTATTGTTCATTCCTATAATCCAACGGTGGAGGCTGTCTATCAAAATTGTGTGTCGTTCACGATGGTCAGATTTGCGTTGTTAAGGTTAGGCTTACAAATCTGATGGTAATGTAATTTGTGCCAAAATTTTGCTGCAGTCAGGCTAAAACTTTTACAATTTAATGTGTGGGACTTTTGTATTCGCAATATTGAGCAATTTATATCTGGCAATACCTTGCTATCTCAGGCTTCGGTTTTTGTCCTGCGAATATAAGCATACTGTTGAGAATGATTCATCCTACTTGCAATCTAGTACATCAAAAAGATATTCTAATGCGTAAGTATTCTTCATATTTCCTACAGTATAAATTAGCTCAATCTATTTTATGATGGCCATTGAGCCATCTTGGTCTTCTATGTTAGTTATCAATAATTTTATATATACATATATAATTGGATGTGAATTTAGGTACACAACCCAAATAAAGCAGAAATTTGGTTTGTGCACGAGCTTTTTTATTGTGTTACAATTGAAATGTCTTTCTTTATCTGTTTATATAATTTCATGTGAGATAGTGTTACTTTCCAAGTCACATAATGTATGAATCACTAGGAACATTCACCATCCAAAAAACCATCCAAAAACTCCTGATCACTTTAATATGATCTTCCCAGCTGGTTCATATAAGGTTGTGTCTTAACGTTATGAATCATAGTACAGGGATGGATTATATATGATGTTCCTAACCTTTATGAACTGCAGTATAGGAATGAATAATTTTTTCTTTACGATCTGAACTTTTTCGAATCTTGTATTTCAAATCTCTGTAATTACAGCTAAAGCTAACAGGATTGTGTATATTACTCGGGCTCTTCATCTTACCTTCAAGTACCCGTGTTGGACACTCGACAATTGGACATGTACACTCGGATTTGAACACTTATTTACAATAAAAACATGTATATTTTTCAAAATATTTGGAGTCGATACTTGACACGTATCCATGTCGAACACTTCTTGCTGAGGTCCGAGTAAATGCATTGATCCTGCAGATATTTTTTACAGGAGGGTCCCAAGTTAATTATAATTGTACATAAGTTTTTCTATTCTTAACCTCGTACAATTATCATCTTCAACTGATGTTTGGTATGAAAATGTTAACATTCACTATTAAATTAGTAATAACATAGAGATATGATGTGTCTATTGACCACCTTAACTTTAGTTGAAAACCTGAAGTACTCACCTAACAAAAGAACACCTCAAGATATATAAATCGTTTATTTCTGCCGGGCTTGGAAACTCTCCCCAGCTCCCGCCGCCTCCCCTCCCCCCCCCTCCCCAAAGGAAAAAAGAAGATCCACCTTTGAGCAAAGACACAGTATCATTAATGTCACCTGAAATAAATGGATTACATCCTTAGACTCCATTCTAAGGTTGATATGTAGGTCCATAAGATCGTGCTATCAATGTTATCTCCAATTTTTTCACAAAGTGGCTGGACTTGCCAATTAGTGTAATAATGTGACCTTTGTATAAGCGAACAGACATATCTTTTCTCCTAAAAGCCCTACAACTATAATCCAAAAATATTCTAAAGATATGGCCAACATCAATCAATTATTAAAATATATTGAATTAATAATATATCTAATGCTAACAAGTGTGTTTTATGGATGTGGTTTGTAGGAAAGGGAACCCATCATCATGAGAGCAGCACCTTCACCGTGGCAAGATCAAAATTTTGTTTAAATCATAATTATCAGTACAATCTCTGACTACTTTGTGCAACCAAATGTTCTTTTCTGTAATTTTTGGTTTCACCCAGAAGTACAAGCTCTATTCTTTCATGCTAACTAAGTCTATCACAGGTGTCATGTATTTAAATACAGGAAGAGTTGATGACATCCATTTGCATGTATAGAAGAATTTCACACCAAACACTTTATCTGCTGTCAAATTTTCAGGTTAGCAGAAGAAGCTTACAATTTTCAAGCGTCTTGAACTTGCCCTGATGTAAGGGTTACAAAAAGATACGTGCGATGTACGTAGGTATTATGATTTTAGGGATAATTAAGTTTTACAAGAATTCTCTTCTTTTGCAGCTTATTTAACAAACATATTTCTTTTGTACAAATAGTCTTTATATTTGTTTTCCTCAAAACCCTCAATTATTTATCTGATCAAATCTCGGCTCTTTATCTTAATTTATAAATGCATCAAATGAACAGACTGCAAAACTTGTGATGCTTTGAAGTACTATGTTCAGTTTACTTTTAAATATATAATCTATCTAGTTTATTTGCAACACTTCACTTTTGAAATCATATTAATTTTTCTGTAGCACTTTGCATTAAAAAAGTTTTATACGTTATAACTTGTGTGTTTATAACATGAGGGGGTACCTAATTGTTATAATGGTATTATCAAATAAATACAAAAACTACCTCCGTCGGCTAAAGATGAAACTAAGAACAACTGGCAAGGTCTTCTTAGTATGCTAAAATTGTTGCAAACATGTTGATGGTGAATTGGAGTAATGTATTTACATAATTGTTAATCCTTGGTTATCTTTCTCCATTGTATAGATGTCAGAAGTGGTCAACTTAAGGTGGGACTTGATTCATCACAATTATGCAGCAGGGATGAATTCAAGAAGTAAGTTTAATTTATTATTATTTTTCTTGTCTTTTGTTACCTTGCTTTTGAGCTTTCTTCTTCAGGTTTTGTTTTAAGCCTTCAAATTCTATTTATAATGAAAAACTGGACATATTTATTACAGAACCAAACTAATTCCTTAATCTGATTCAATAGCTAGACGATAATTGTTGCAAGTCCGTTGTTCTATATTTGTGCCTATTGAGTATTGACATAGTTGACCTGGGATACACATGTGTATGGATCTATATAGATGGACTTATCCTTAGAGGTTTATTAGTATGGTTTTAATAATATTCAAAATAATCAAGGCAGGTTGTTTATCATAGCCATTCCTTAGGAATTAGTATATTTTATTAAGTGAAGAAAACTAAGCATTCATCTACGAAGTCTGTCCTGCTTGCAAATTTTTTCTGTTAGCTATTTGTGTAAGACACACACATGGTCACATGGTCACAACCAACATTTACCATAATGTGTAACTACTTGAAACAAATGACGTATGAATAATATTTTAATCAGTGATACTGTATATGAAAGATGTGTCAAGTTTTCACAAATAGAGCTAAAATTGTTGATTATTTTTTAATTAAAATGATGTAGGACAACTCTAGTTATGATGGATCTATAAACTAAAAATGATAACCATGATAGAATTAGGCGGATGAACAACTAGCATAACAGCCGTTATCCCAAGGGTTTCCCAACAACAAAATGCAGAAGAGACCCAATTTAGGATTCAAGATATTCGAGTAAGTTTGGAAAAAGATTTCTAATGTATTTTGGAGTTCTAGCTCGAATTCTCTATACTTGAGGCATGTTGGTTTGTTGTGTACTTCCTAGCAACCCTAATGATTTTTGTATTAATTTCAATAGGTGCTCTCAACTTGCATTTGAATCATAATAATAAGAATAATATATTACTTAAGTAATGAATAGGAAAATAAATAATAATCAAATTATCAGAGGGTTATTTCAAATAAAAATTTATAAAATTGGGGAAATGTTATGATCGGTAGCTATATTGGTAGGCGCAAAAGAAAAGAGAAGTAAAAAAGGAGAAGTCATCTCGTTACTTCACCCTGTTTTTGGTCAATGACTTTTAATCTGTTCCTGTGTTTCAGCTAGTCCGGCCATACTTGGTAGTCGAGCAGTGAAGATGGGGAGGCCTAATATGCACACATAGTGAAGTAGCCCACTGGTGCAATATGGAAGATAACCGTAAATTTAGCACCAAATGGGGACATAACTTGTACATGTTCTTTCATCTCGGACATCATACATCAGCAATTTGACTTGGTGTTTATGTTGAAGAACATCAAAGTATTTTTTCAATAGTTTTTTCCCATGTTCCCGAGATTTTCTAATCCCAATGATCTCGAGATGAGGTGGCCGAGTCCGGTTTACCAAGTCTGCATTGACATTGCCTTCTTTCTTGTATCTTGTAGACTGCTCAGCCTAAGGCTAAAATATAAAATGTGCTTATAAAAGAAGAAAGTCAATTACGTGGGTGAACCATATGGCCCCCAAAAGAATCGCGCTTCAACCTGGACAGATATATACTTTAAGTCGCTATCTATCCGAAGAACCTAGGTGCCCTACATATTTATTGCAAAGTAGCTGTCAGAGTCTTGTATGCTTTTAGTAGCTTGTGTCACTGGGTCCGTGGGGAAACCCCTAGGAATTCACATCAGAAACTAGTAAAGTAATAACACAAGGAGAATTAGTAGGAAAATTGAATATCACTTAAATAAGTATTTAATAATTTTTGATGTTATTTATTATAAAGACTAATATAAGTAGGGGTTGGTAGTACAGATAAAATTCTAATTATTTATTATTAATGATGGTGAGATGTGGCACTCTAGTTTGTTTGGTGGTGCATAATATAACAATGTATGTGGAAGATAAAATAAAAAATATTAATTTTTGTCATACTATATATTTTATTAATGATTGAAGATGTTTTCATTAAGTCACTACTTAGGCTTTTATTTGTGGAATGAGATGCTAGTTACAAACAACCATTTAACTCTATTAGAAGGAAGCCTTTTAGATGATGGGCTCAAAAAAAAATTCATGCAGGCTGGGCCCTAAAAATAAATAATATCATACTTATGTGGATTTAAAATTTATTTAACAAACCCACCAAGTGGTACCAAATATTTAGTTCAACACTCCATAATAATTTCTCATATGGCTCCAGTACCCGGTCTGGGATAGGCAAGTGGGCTACCCCTGATGGGCTAAAGGCCGAGGCATGTGGGGCTTGGAGTATGAGAGTGGGGATTAGCAGATTGTTGGGAGTTGCCTCAGTTGTCATACTAATTTTCATACTGATGTATGATATTTTCATTAGTATCAAGTTGTATGATAAATTCCAACTATTCCACTAGTAATGTGTAGTAAAATATATAAATAGTTGATATTACAAATATGATTCTACCATAAGTAATTGAGAGAGATACACAATATATGGTATACATTATCCCTTTTACACAGGATTTTATCTCATATAACTTCTCTCATCTAACTCTTCATTATTAGTAATGTGCAAATAAATTTTTTTATTTTCAAATTTTATTTTTAGTATGAGTATACTTTTAAATTTGTATTATGAGTTATAAAAATCTTTTACGATTTTCACTTTAAAAAATATCTAATAAAATAAATATTAACCAATTATATATTCTTTTTTAATTATATAACCGATATCTAATATATATAATTTATTTTATAAACCTATAGTCTAAATTATGTTGACGAGCGTAATTTGGATATTTATTTTTCAACCACATTATTAACTAATCAAAACTAAATTTGATATGTCATATTTATATTTTTTTACATTTATTTAGGATGTTTTATTGTTATTAGTTTATAATAAAATATTAAAAGTGTTATATTGCAAATTATATGACATCATATTTATTAAATAACAACGGTGCACTTATAATATGTTCGAAGGATTAAAAAGTGGAACCAAACACTAACTTTCAAATAATTGTGAAATTTTGACTATGAAATAAAAAATAAATAAAGATATACAACATTAAGAATTTTAAAAAAATCTTAATAAAATTAGTAATTATATAGGAAATTTCCCTATAAAAAGAGTGTTATCTTTTCACAAACCCTAACATTTGACTGTCAGCCGCCCCCATCTATTTCATAGAGACTCAAACTTACACTAAACAGTGATGAACATATTCGAAGATGAAGAAGACAATAAAGAAAACCACCCTCCACATGTAAATCAAGATTGGCAAGGTATATTTCCTTACTCCTCCTCTTGAATAAATAAATATCATAGTTAATTTTTTTCTAATTAATTGTTTTCTACAGGTATTTCAAGGGGATTGGTTATGATACATCAGTACATGATAAAAATTAGAGTGAGAGAGGATGGGTGTAGAGGATTCTACCATTACATGCCTTCTCTAAACGCGGTGTGTGGTTATAATTCATTTCTTATTATTCTATTATATTGATGACATGATTAATAGACAATACTAATTTATATTTTTTTAGTAATATTGAATGACAAATAGTTTCAATAAGGACATCTAACTTTCATGATGCATATGCCATTAATTATACTTAAAAATAATTAAATGATATAGTTTATGTGTTTAGAAACTTGAGATTTTTGTGCAGGAGGATGTTGGTCAATTATGTGTGGTGCCTGGATTATATAGATTGACTTAGTGGCTTATATTAGTTTATAGCTTTAATTTTAAAAGTTGTTTGTATTTCGATCATCTCCCTAGCTATATATATATATCATGTTATAAATGATGTAAAACTTAATGCTAAAGTAAAATTTCTATTTTTTTGAGTTGGTTTTCAACAACATAGTGCATATTTCTTGTTTATACTCAATGCCAGGATGTATACAAATATATATATAAGCTGTGTATTGTAAACTGAGAAAAACAAAGACTTTGTGTGTAAGTTGTTTTATTGATTTGAAGCGTACAATATAAATAGATAGATGATAGAATATGCAGCTAAAAACAAGGACCATTAAACAACTAACTCTTCTAATGCAGTTCTACTTCTACGTGTCTACATATGCCATTTCTAAAACTTCTCCACGACTATGCATACTAATTCAACATGCACATACTTTAATTATTTTAAAACAATCTATAAGTTTCAAAATAATTCCAACAATCACCCCCTTAGTTTTGAAACTTATTTAGACAACTCCATTACTCCCAGTAATCTGCGCATTCTTTCAAATTGGATAGTAGTGAGAGCTTTGGTCAGGCAATCTGCTCGTTGCATATCACTACTCACATGCTTGACAATGATCTCCTTTCTCTCAACACATTCTCGAATATAATGGTAGCGTTTGTCTATATGTTTACTGCGCCCATGAAATGTACAAGATTACTGGACCCATATCTTCACCTGTTAGCTTGCTGAACAGATTCCTCAGCCAAACAGCTTGACAAGCTGATGTCGTCCCTGCCATAAACTCTGCCTCGCACGAAGACAAGGCCACACAACCTGTGTTTCTGTGAGACCCATGTGATGAGGTTATCATTTAAGTAAAATACCATTCCTCTTGTACTCTTCCTGTCACCTGTTTGTCCTCCAAAATCGCTATTCGAGTATCCTGTAAGCATATTGTTTCCAATATCCCTCGAATAAACCACGCCGTAGTTAATTGTACCACTTGACGTACCTGAGTATACCGCTTTACAGCATTCATATGAAGAACTGTGCGCTTTCCATGAAACGGCTGACTATCCCCACAGCATAGCCATGTCGAGACATGTATGCACAAGGTAGCGAAGTCCTCCAACCAAGCTTTTGTATTCTGTTGGATCCACCAGTTTCCCGCCTTCGTCCTTAGTCAAATGCTCATTCGGATCCATAGGATATTTATTGGGTTAAAGCTTGCATTCCAGCCTTCTCCAATATTTTCTTTGTGTAAGCTGACTGTTTTAGCTCTATACAGTCCTTCATTGTTGAACCTCCATTCCCAGATAGTACGACAAACCTCCCCAAATCATTCATTTCGAACCAATCATTCATCCGTTGTTTAAATTCATTTAGTACCTGTTATTAAGAGATCGTCTACATAGACTCCAACAATGAGAGCTTCAACACCATTACTCCTGATGTACAATGCATGCTCATATGGGTACCTTGAAAACCTAGATTCTCAAAATACTTGTTTAGTTTAGCATACCAGACACGTGGTGCTTGATGCAGACCATAAAGAGCCTTAATCAATCTATACACCAAGTGTTCTTGACCTTCTTTAATAAAGCCTTAAGGTTGAGCAACATAAACTTCTTTCTAAATTTCTCTATTTAAAAAATGTTGTTTTGACATCCAAGTGGTGAATCTGCCAATCGGTCTTGGTAGCCAATGCCAACAGAAAGCGAACAGTCTTGAGCCTGGTGACCGGAGCAAAAATTTCGTCAAAGTCCACCCCTGCTCTTGTACGTATATTTTGGAGGACGAGCCTTGTTTTGTATTTTATTATTTCCCCATTAGCATTCCTCTTCAGCTTGTATATCCATTTCAGGCCTATTACTTTGCGATAAGCCGTTAATTCTGTCAGTGTCCATGTCTTATTCTGCTCAATAGACTCCATTTCGCTCAGCATTGCTATAACTCATTAGCTCATCAATTCCCATCAATAGAAGCTCATCATCGAGCTTAATTTCCTATGTCTCATTTTAAATATCAGCAAGAGATTTGTAACGTCGCGGTTTACTGCTACTGTCCGAGCTTGTAGACTCTGAATGGTCTATGTTTACTGTCATCTGTGGTGTCATGGGCATGCTCCCTTTTGTCGATGGAGTCACTGCTTCATTTCAGACTCCATACTCGTTTGTTGTTATTGAAAGCTTTCTTCTCCCCCTTTGAATAACAGTTTCTTCACTATTCTGAACATCAGGGCCAACTACAACAAACGTGGTCTGTTGATCACGATTTTCCTCTCTATGCTGATTCCCATGGCCATGTTTTCCTTTCCTCGAACGCCACATCCATGTTTACAAATATCTTATTGCTTTGAGGATCAAGCAGTGATATGCCTTTGTTCCTGGTTCATTGCCTTTGTTCGTGGTTCATTTCCAAGATGTATCACTGGTTTGCTCCTGTCATCCAACTTCTTAGTGTGTACCCCTGGGATTTCATATAAGCCATAAATCCAAAGACACGTACATGCCTATGTTTGGTTTATCTCCTTTCCATGCCTCATATAGAGTCCTTCCAGTTAGAGATCACGTGGGTAACCTGTCGAGAATATACATGGAGTGTCTCACAGCTTCTCCCCATAACGTCAAAGGTAGATTCATTTATTTCAGCATACTTCTAGCCATTGCAACCACTGTCCTATTTCTTCGTTCCATCACCCCATTCTGTTGTGGAGAGTAGGGAGCTTTGTAGTGTCTTTCTATTCCGCTTTCCTCACATAATGTTATAAAATCTTGAGAACAAAATTTTCCTACACGATCAGTTCTGAGAGTCTTTACTCGCTTGTCTGTTCCATTTTCAACATGTGCTTTGAACTTCTTAAATGTATTAAGGGGCTTCATCCTTACTTTTTAGAGTATATGACCACATTATTGGACTGAAATCGTCCACCAAAAGAAGAAAATACCTGTTGCCACCAGTTGTTGCCGGAGATATCGGACCACAAAGATCACCATGCACCAATTCAAGCACTTGTTTCGCACAGAATTTGCTTTGAGATGGGAACGATTTTCTGACCTGTTTGGACATCGAACAATCTGTGCACATAGTCTTTGGATTCTCAAACTTCGGCAACCCATGCACCATTTGTGTAGAATGCATAAGTGTCAAAGCTTGAAAATTCATGTGGCCAGTGAATGCCAATAACCAAGATAATTCATCTGTCTTAGAGATTAACAATGCAGGCTTACTGGTTTCTATAGTTATTTTATAAAATCTATTAGGGGATCTTTTCACCTTCATAAGTCGTTTTCTTGATTTTTCAAACACCCACAAGTACTCACCATTTAAGACGACATTGTTTCCAACTTCAGACAATTCTCCAAGACTATTATGTTATTGCAAAGCAAATGGATATAATTTACTCTTGGACGGTGTGTTCTTCCCCATTTTTGCATGCAAAGACCACATGGCTTTTCCCCTTTATTTCAACTGTGAGCCATTTCCAAACCTCACTTGCCCAGTTACTCCCTCGTCAAGTTCTCTAACTTTGATCGTAATCCTGTCACTTGATTACTCGCACCATTATCCAAATACCACAGGTTTTGAATCAGCACGTTCACCATCGTGCACAAGTTTCGTACAACCTTTTCTTCATTTAGCAACACCATTTCTTCCCCTTGTTTACTGTGTTTGGCCAATAAGAGTGCTAGCTCGTCATCCTTGATTTGTGCCATGTTTATTTCTTACTTTTGTTCCTTTTCTCTCCCGGTTTTTCGACACTCTGCAGCGAAGTAACCATATATGCCGCAGTTTATAGCAGTTTACTCTGCTTTTGTCGCGTAACCCACGTCCACCTTCCTTTCAATGATTTCTTTGGCTGGACGACCCCCTCTGCACCTCCTCTGCTATTCCGTTTGATCCACTCCTCCCTAGTCAACAGAAGTTTTTCCATCACTGTTTTCCCATTTTATTTGTAAAGTTTGGAGATTGTAATATGAGTTTATACCTCTTTTTTCATCTTCAATTCATGATACAGTTTATTTGACCAGTTTCTGAGAAATTATTTTTAGCCAATGTTGGCTATTGATATTCCTTCCCATAAACTATATTGGCTATTGATATGCCTTCCTAGAACTATATGCAGTAACAGGTTTCGACCATATTGATTTTCTTTTAGAAACATTGTCTAAGGATTTTTTTCACAAATAAATATGTACATATGTACTTATGCTAGATATTAATTAGATATCAGAGATATTAATAGGATTATTTTGGATATCTATCAAGTTGGACTTTTCAAAATTTAAATTTCATGGAAATATGCTGTTATTAAATATTAAAGTAAAAATAAGTTGGAAAAAGATTTTTAATGTATTTTGGAGTTCTAGCTCGAATCTCTATACTCGAGGCATGTTGGTTTGTTTGTGTACTTCCTAGAAATCCTATGATTTTGTATAATTCAATAGGTTATTTGAAGTTGCATTTGAATCATAATAATGAAAATATTCTATTACTTAAGTAATGAAAAGGAAAATAAATAATAATTAGATTATCAGAGGGTTATTTCAAATAAAATTGATAAATATTGGGGAAATGTTATGATCGGTAGCTATACTGGTAGGCGCAAAAAGAAAAGAGAAGTAAAAAGGAGAAGACATCTTGTTACTTCACCCTGTTTTTGGTCAATGACTTTCACATCTCTACTTGTGTTTCAGCTAGTCCAGCAATACTTGGTAGTTCGAGCAGTGAAGATGGGGAGGCCTAATATGCACACAGAGTGGAGTAGACCACTGGTGCATTCTAGAAGATAACTGTAAATTTAGCACCAAATCGGGGCATAACTTGTGCATGTTCTTCATCTCGGATTCCATCATACTCAGCAATTTGACTTGGTGTTTATGTTAAAACATCAAAGTACTTTTATAGTTTTTAATAGTTTTTATAGTTTTTTTCCATTGTGGAAAGTATCTTCTGTTCAGCTGGAGGTTCAATATTAAGACGATATATGCACACAGAGTGGAGTAGCCCCACTAGTGCATTCTAGAAGATAACCGTAAATTTAGTACCAAATCGGGGCATAACTTGTGCATGTTCTTCATCTCAGATTCCATCATACTCAGCAATTGACTTGGTGTTTATGTTAAAAAATATCAAAGTACTTTTTAATAGTTTTTTCCCCCTGTTCCCCTATTCCCATGTGAAAGCCCCTAATTTAATTTGAATAAATTAATTTAACTTTTACTTCAAAAGATGATTTTTATATGATTATTGTTTAAAATGCAATTAAATGGCTCCAAAAGTTTAACTGTCATGTAAATATATAATATTACAAAAATATAGTAAAATAATTTTAACCTTGTGATTTGACAGGATTTTGCCCTCTTTGGTATGAAAAACAATGAGATTAAAAAGGTAGTACGTTGAGGGAAATAATTAACGTGCCTCTTTTGTTTTTGATGAATAATTACGGATCTTGTTTTTTAAATTTTGTTGCCAAGTTATTTTGTCTTATTGATTATTTTCGTACGAAAATATATAAAGTAAACTCTCTTTATTTTTGTAGTTTTTGCATATATGTGTATTAGTTAATAATAATAGCAATAATAATAATAATAATAATAATTTTAATTTATTTGCATTATTATATTAATATTAATATTACTGCTATAGGTGTGATGCAAGAATCATTTAGTAGTTGTTAGGGCTAGAATTCAATGTATCCTATGTTGGGTCGTTTAATCTAAACTTGGGAAGCTGGTTATTTATTTCTTAGTTGCTATTTAATTAAACTGTCGTGCAAAGTTTGTTTGGATTCGTGTTGACGTGGTCTAAAGAACTGGAAAGGGCGTTGCTGAATAAACGTTAGTCTTTGAGATGATGTAGGACTTCAGTTGTTTAGAGTTGCTATTTTGTAGGACATTTACTTGCATTATTTTAGTTTAAGTATTGTAGTCATTATCAAATAAAAAAAGCTGTTCAACGCTATCTTTATCAAAATACACATACAGACACTTAAGTTGCATATCTTTGTGCCAATATCCTATAGTGAAAACCTCCTTACTAGTTACTAGCTTATCATGTATATTTTTTCTAGGCATTAATACAACAACCAAAAAAACCCTCGTATATATTTGCTAATTATCTTATAAATAAACCCTCTCTGCTCTTATTGTATATAGTTATTATATTGTTAATTATTTTTATGTAGGAGAATGGTTTCTTGGTTTTGGTTTTGTTGGTAATTTATGTTCCTAGGTATGGAATGATTGTATAAGCTAAAACTCTTTTATAGAATTTTTTCGGTAGGTAACTGTAAAAATCTAACTCAAAATATAAGGTTTAGCTTGTTCTTTCAAGCTTGATAGGAGAATTCCCTTTTTAATATTGAGAGTAGGATACTAACATTATAAGGTATCTGGTATTTACTTGGAGAAAGCTTCTGAGCAGTTTAAAATGTTTTGTAATCATATACAAGTGTTGGAGTACCAAATCAATATTGCTAATTTGAAAGTCCAGGCTGGAAGATTAATTTGTATGTGTTTCTTTTCAGCACATCAAGCTCCCTGTGTTCTGGATGCCAGAATTTCATGGGAAAAGGTTTAAATAATGGACCCCAGAATTTTGTTCCAGGAAATTGTGCGAAGCGGTTGATCCAGTATCACCAGTTGCATCTTAATGCTAATGTAAAACTTCAAGTTTTTTTGAGTTGGTCTTCATCAGCATAGGGCACATTTACTCATTGTATTTATGATTTTATTTATTACAGGCTAGCATAGAGTCCCAGAGGGAACTTGGTTTCAGATTTTTTTGCACCCAGTGCCAAGAGGAGATGGTGCTTCTCACAATGCAAGAATCGCCCTAAACAGGCTGCTCCTTTTGCTCAGGTTGGTGCTATTAAATTTTACCTTTATATTGATTAAAGCAAAAATGATAAAAGAAATTAAGAATTGTTATACATAACATTCGAAGTTGACTGGACACATTTTATTATTTGATAAATTTGGTGCAAGTATATTTTGCAATATCTTCTTGTGTGACTAGTTCATCTTAAAAGGCACTCTCTGGCATATATATTTATTGACTAGTTATTCTTAAAAAAGCCTCTGGAAAATCTATATTGTTAATTAATATTTTATCATGATTGTTGGAAGTGGAGTTCAAATGTTTACAATCCTGGCCTCTTAAAATAGCTGGAATACGGCATGTAATCAGCTCACTACAGTTCAACACGCTATCTTCGGTTGTTATGTCTTGTGTTACAACAATGGTCTTGTGTCTTAAAACATTGTTTTTACTTCATTAACAGGGGCGTGGCAGTGTCAACTGTAGCAGAAGCCAGGTTGGGTTACGGTATGTCATCTTATTTATTTCTCTGCTGATCTTTTGGTCTTTGTCCTGGGTTTTCGAATTTCTATAATCCAAAAATATTCTAAAGATATGGCCAACATCAATCAATTATTAAATATATTTGAATTAAATAATGTATCATAATTCTAACAAGTGTGTTTTATGGATGTTGGTTTGTAGGAGAGGGAACCCATCATCATGAGAGCAGCACCTTCACGTGGCAAGATTAAAATTTTGTTAAATCATAATTATCCGTACAATCTCTGACTACTTTGTGCAACCAAATGTTCTTTTCTGTAATTTTTGGTTTCACCCAGAAGTACAAAGCTCTATTCTTTCATGCTAACTAAAGTCTATCACAGGTGTCATGTATTTAATACAGGAAGAGTTGATGACATCCATTTGCATGTATAGAAGAATTTCACACCAAACACTTTATCTGCTGTCAAATTTTCAGGTTAGCAGAAGAAGCTTAAAATTTTCAAAGCGCCTTGAACGTGCCCTTGATGTAGGGTTTACAAGAAGATAGGTGCGATGTATGGAGGTATTATGATTTTAGGGATAATTAAGTTTTCACAAGAATTCTATTCTTTTTGCAGCTTATTTAACAAACTATATTTCTTTTGTACAAATAGTCTTTATATTTGTTTTCTGAAAACCCTCAATTATTTATCTGATCAAATCTCGGCTCTTTATCTGAATTTATAAATGCATCAAATGAACAGACTGTAAAACTTGTGATGCTTTGAAGTACTATGTTCAGTTACTCTTAAATATATAATCTATTCTAGTTTGTTTGCAACACTTCACTTTTGAATCATATTAATTTTTCTGTAGCACTTTGCATTAAAAAAGTTTTATAAGTTATAACGTAGTGTTTATAACATGAGGGGTACCTAATTGTTATTATGGTATTATCAAATAAATACAAAACTATCTCCGTCGGCTAAAGATGAAATTAATAACAACCGGCAAGGTCTTCTTAGTATGCTAAAATTGTTGCAAACATGTTGATGGTGAATTGAGTAATGTATTTACATAATTGTTAATCCTTGTTATCTTTCTCCATTGTATAGATGTCAGAAGTGGTCAACTTAAGGTGGGACTTTTTCATCACAATTATGCAGCAGGGATGATTAAAGAAGTAAGTTTAATTTATTATTTATTTTTCTTTGTCTTTTGTACCTTGCTTTTGAGCTTTCTTCTTCAGGTTTGTTTTAAGCCTTCAAATTCTATTTATATGAAAAACTGGACATATTTATAACAGAACCAAACTAATTCCTTAATATGATTCAGTAGCTAGACGATAATTGTTGCAAGTCCGTTGTTCTATATTTGTGCCTATTGAGTATTGACATAGTTGACTGGGATACACATGTATGGATCTATATAGATGGACTAATCCTTAGAGGTTTATTAGTCAAGCTTTTAATAATATTCAAAATAATCAAGGCAGGTTGTTTATCATAGCCATTTCTTAGGAATTAGTATATTATATTAAGTGAAGAAACTAAGCATTCATCTACGAAGGTCTGTCCTGCTTGCAAATTTTTTCTGAAGCTATTGTGTAAGACACACACATGGTCACATGATCACAACCAACATTTACCATAATGTGTAACTATTTGAAACAAATGATGTATGAATAATATTTTAATCAGTGATATGTATATGAATGATGTGTCAAGTTTCACAAATAGAGCTAAAATTGTTGATTTAATTTTTTTAATTAAAATGATATAGGACAACTCTAGTTATGATGGATATATAAACTAAAAGTGATAACGATGATAGAATTTAGGTGGATGAACAGCTAGCATAACAGCCGTTATCCCAAGGGTTTCCCAACAACAAAATGCAGAAGAGACGCAATTTAGGATTCAAGATATTCGAGTAAGTTTGGAAAAAGTTTTATAAAGTATTTTGGAGTTCTAGCTCGAATTCTCTATACTTGAGGCATGTTGGTTTGTTGTGTACTTCCTAGCAACCCTAATGATTTTTGTATTAATTTCAATAGGTGCTCTGAACTTGCATTTGAATCATAATAATAAGAATAATATATTACTTAAGTAATGACTAGGAAAATAAATAATAATCAGATTATCAGAGGGTTATTTCAAATAAAAATTTATAAATATTGTGGAAATGTTATGATCGGTAGCTATACTCGTAGGCGCAAAAGAAAAGAGAAGTAAAAGGAGAAGGCATCTCGTTACTTCACCCTCTTTTTGGTCAATGACTTTTACATCTGTTCCTGTGTTTCAACTAGTCCGGCCATACTTGGTAGTTCGAGCAGTGAAGATGGGGAGGCCTATATGCACACATAGTGAAGTAGCCCACTGGTGCAATATGGAAGATAACCGTAAATTTAGCACCAATGGGGACATAACTTGTACATGTTCTTCATATCGGACATCATACATCAGCAATTTGACTTGGTGTTTATGTTGAAGAACATCAACAGTATTTTTCAATAGTTTTTCCCCTGTCCCCTATTTCTACGTGAAAGCATCTTCTGTTCAGCTGGAGGTTAATATTAAGACGATATATGTTTTTTGTGGTTACAGTGTGGTTTGTATTTTTTGCATCAAATAGCTTGCCTGTTGTTATTTATTTTTTTTGTTTTTTTACATCATGCTGCTACTAATCATGACCTGGCTAAGCTTAATATTTCAAATACTACTAGCACCAAAAGTGATATAAATGCAGCCGAGGTTCTGAGTTCACTTATAATATGTTCTGTGGCTGTGTTCTGCTGTGCTGCACATTTTGGTATGCATATATTGAAGCCTGTTCTTTGCTTATATTGCATTTTGACGCTTGTTCTTTGGTTTGTGGTTTACTATGAATATCTTTCGTTGTACTTTTCCACAGATATATTCACTAGCTAAGGGGATATTTGTAGGTGGTGCCAATAGAACCATGACATTTTTTTTTGTCCCATCACGGCATTTCTGGCGTGTTTGTTATTCTGAATTGGAACTCAGAAAGCAGCTCAAAAAATAAAGAAGGGGATGTAAACTCTTAATTAAGTCAGCGGAGGAAAATATTTCAAAATCATTCATTTTTTCATTATTTAACCTAAATATGTGTTCTCAGTATAATTTGTCCATTTCGAAAGTAAGTGTGGTAATTTATAGAAAATTTTTACCATGCAAAAGCTAAAAAATTGTTGGGCATTTCATATTTCATTAGTAGGCGGTGTTTTTAAATTCTCCGTTTTTCTCCTAGATTCAGGAGTTCAGTTCTCTGTGGCTACAATACGTGTGAAAGAAGGCTAGACAGAGATGTGCTGGAACCCACACGTACTCCATACTCTTCCTTGTAAGCAATTACCACACATTGTTTACGGAGTGGGATTCTGATGTTTCTCCAGACATGGTACTGAATTCCCAAATCTGAGTTACTCAATTTTGGATTTGGTGGCGCCTTTCATTCTTTAGAGGATCGGAATCTAGTGCAGTTGAGTCCAGGTGATGGTTGTGGTGATTTCTAATTCTAGTTCAGTGTGGAATATTACACTGTAGTTTATTTGATATCAATCTGGAACCTACCATAGAAGTTAAAGAGAGATTAGTAGATATGTTGCAGTTTTACTGGTTAAAATATCTCTGAACCGACACAGCATTTCTTTGGAAGCAGGACAACTTAGAAGAAGGGTTGATTTTCATTTAACACTCAACTAGTAATTTGACGAGTACTTCTAACTAGTTTGGTACGCGTAAGGTAGGGGGTGGGGGTGGTGTAAAATTTTTTTTATAAATATAATTTCAACCGTTGGATTGTGTGATAGTAGTTTAATATGGTTCGTTAATATAATTCACGCGGATCGCTGACATGGCTCTAAATACAACCGCATTTCGTCGAATTTAGGAGTGTCAATTTTATTATTATTATTATTGTTATTATTATTAGTATTATATAATTTGATAACTTTTACAGGACATAAATATTAATTAATATTTCCTTACAAAGATTATATATTCTAAATTTTAAATTTATTTTTGAGAATTCAAAGTTTTAAGAAAAATTTTAATATATGATTTGGATCGATTTTATCATAAATACGACATTTTTATAAATTTTTAAAACAATTCCAAACATCTGTTTGGGACAAAAATCAGTATATTTTAGTGATATGACAAAAATTTTGGAAAAAAATAAATATATTTGGTTTGCCTTTTTAATAGTCAAAGAGTCGTTTGAACCGTACTTCTAAACTAGTGTTTAATCCCATATTGATGTTTTGGATATTTTTTAAAATATTAATGAATTATCCAACCGTACGGATGTCAACATCTGTATATTTTAGTAATATGATAAAAAAATTTAGAAAAAAATAATTATATTGGTTTGCCTTTTAACCGTGAAAGAGTAGTTTGACGAGTACTTCCAACTAGTGGTTCAATCACATATTGATGTTTCGATATTTTTAAAATTATTACTGTACGGATGTCAAGATTTATATATTTTAGTGATATGACAAAATTATAGAAAAAAATAAATATATTTGGTTTTATTTTTTAACAGTCAACTAGTAATTTAACCAGTACTTTTAACTATTGTTTAATCCCATATGATGATTCGATATTTTAAAAATATTAATGAATGATCCAACTGTACGTATGTCAAATCTGTATATTTTAGTGGTATGAAATTTTTTTTTATAAAAAAACAAATATATTGGTTTGCTTTTTTTAAACAGTCACTAGTAATTTGACAGGTACTTCTAACTAGTATTTAATCCCATATTGACGATTCGATATTTTTAAAATATTAATGATTGATCCAACCGTACGGATGTCAAAATCAGTATATTTTAGTGATATGACAAAAAAATTAAAATAAAAATAATAGATTTGGTTTGCTTTTTTAACAGTCAACTAGTAATTTGACCCGTACTCCTGACTAGTGTTTAATCCTATTGATGAGTCGATATTTTAAAAATATTAATGATGATTCAACCGACGGATGTCAAGATCTGTATATTTTAGTGATATGACAAAAATTTTGGAAAAAAATAAATAATTTGGTTTGCCTTTTTAATAGTCAAAGAGTAGTTTGACATGTACTTCTAACTAGTGTTAATCCCATATTGATGTTCGATATTTTTAAAATATTATGAATGATCCAACCGTACGGATGTCAAGATCTGTATATTTTAGTGATATGATAAAAATTTTAGAAAAAAATAAATATATTTGGTTTGCCTTTTTAACAGGCAAAGAGTAGTTTGACAAGTAATTCTAACTAGTATTTAATCTCATATTGATGTTTCGATATTTTTAAAATATCACTGAATGATCCAACTGTAAGGATGTCAAGATCTATATATTTTAGTGATATGACAAAAAATTTAGAAAAAAAAAATATATTTGGTTTTCTTTTTAACAGTCAACTAGTAATTTGACCAGTACTTCTGACTAGTTTGGAACGCGTAAGGTAGGGGTGGGGGGTTTAAGGTTAGTTTTTTTATATATAATTTTGTTTAATTTTTGTGAGTAAATATTTTTTATAAAATGTAATTTCAACCATTGGATTATTGTGATAGTAGTTGAATATGGTCCGTTAGATATAATTCACGCGGATCGCTGACGTGGCTCTAAATACAACTGCATTCCTTCGAATTTAGGAGTATCAATTTTATTATTGTTATTATTGTTTATTATTATTATTATTATATTATATAATTTGATAACTTTTACAGGACATAAATATTAATTATATTTTCCTTACAAAGATTATTATATTCTAAATTTTAAAATTTATTTTGAGAATTCAATGTTTTAAGAAAAATTTTAATCCATGATTTGGATCAATTTTATCATAAATACCACATTTTATAAATATTTTTAAAAAAAACTATAAACATCAGTTTGGGAAAATGAATATATTTTTGTGATATTTTAATAAATCTAGAAAAATTAAATATATTTGGTTTGCCTTTTTAATAGTCAAAGAATAGTTTGACAAGTACTTTTAACTATGTTTAATCCCATATTGATGTTTCGATAGTTTTAAAATATTACTGAATGATCCAACCGTACGGATGTCAAGATCTGTATATTTTAGTGATATAACAAAATTTATAGAAAAAAATAAATGTATTTGGTTTTATTTTTTAACAGTCAACTTGTAATTTGACCAGTACTTCTAACTAGTGTTTAATCCCATATTGATGATTCGATATTTTAAAAATTTTAATGAATGATCCAACCGTAGGGATGTCAAGATCTGTATATTTTAGTTATTGACAAAATTTTAGAAAAAATATATTTGGGTTGCCTTTTTAACAGTCAAAGAGTAGTTTGACTAGTACTTCTAACTAGTGTTTAATCCCATATTGATGTTTCAATATTTTTAAAATATTAATGAATGATCCAACCGTACAGATTTCAGATCTATATATTTTAGTGATAAGACAAAAATTTTAGAAAAAAATAATATATTTGGTTTACGTTTTTAACAATCAACTAGTAATTTGACTAGTACTTCTAACTAGTGTTTTAATCCCATAGTGATGATTCGATATTTTTAAAAATATTAATGAATGATCCAACCGTACGGATGTTAAGATCTGTATATTTTAATGATATGATAAAATTTTTAGAAAAAAACAAATATATTTGGTTTGCCTTTTTAACAGTCAAAGAGTAGTTTGACGAGTACTTCTTACTAGTGTTTAATCCCATACTGATGTTTCGATATTTTTAAAAATATTAATGAATGATCCAACCGTTCGGATGTCAAGATCTGTATATTTTAGTGATATGACAATAAGTTTAGAAAATAATAAATATATCTGGTTTGTTTTTTTAACAGTCAACTAGTAATTTGACTTGTACTTCTAACTAGTGTTTAATCCCATATTCATCATTTGATATTTTTAAAAATTTTAATGAATGATCCAACCGTACGGATGTCAAGATCTGTATATTTTAGTAATATGTCAAAAATTTTAGAAAAAAATAAATATATTTGGTTAGCTTTTTTAACAGTCAACTAGTAATTTAACCCGTACTCCTAAATAGTGTTTAATCCCATATTGATGATTCGACATTTTTAAAAATATAAATGAATGATTCAACTGTACGGATGTCAAGATCTGTATATTTTAGTGATATGACAAAAATTTTGGAAAAAAATAAATATATTTGGTTTGCCTCTTTAATAGTCAAAGAGTAGTTTGACCAGTACTTCTAACTTGTGTTTAATCCCATATTGATGTTTCGATATTTTTAAAAATATTAATGAATGATCCAACCATATGGATGTGAAGATCTGTATATTTTAGTGATATGAAAAAAATTTAGAAAAAATAAATATATTTGGTTTGCCTCTTCTAACTAGTGTTTAATCCCATATTGATGTTTCGATATTTTTAAAATATTACTGAATGATCCAACCTACGGATATCAAGATCTATATATTTCAGTGATATGACAAAATTTTTAGAAAAAAATAAATATATTTGGTTATTTTTTTAATAGTCAACTAGTAATTTTACTCGTACTTCAAACTAGTTTGGAACGCGTAAGGTAGGGGGTGGGGGGTTTAAGGTTAGTTTTTTATATATAATTTTGTTTTATTTTTGTGTGTAAATATTTTTTATAAAATGTAATTTCAACTGTTGGATTATTGTGATAGTAGTTGAATATGGTCCGTTAGATATAATTCACGCGGATCGCTGACGTCGCTCTAAATACAACCGCATTCTGTCAAATTTAGGAGTATCAATTTTATTATTGTTATTATTGTTATTATTATTATTATAAATTTGATAACTTTTACAGGACATAAATATTAATTAATATTTTCCTTACAAAGATTATTATATTCTAAATTTTAAAATTTATTTTTTAGAATACAATGTTTTAAGAAAAAATTTAATCCATGATTTGGATCGATTTTATCATAAATACCCCACTTTATAAATATTTTTAAAAAACTCCAAACATTAGTTTGGGACAAAAATTAATATATTTTTGTGATATGAAAAAAATTTTGGAAAAAAATAAATATATTTGGTTTGCCTTTTTAATAGTCAAAGTAGTTTGACCGGTACTTCTAACTAGTGTTTAATCTCATATTGATGTTTTGATATTTTTAAAAATATTAATGAATGATCCAACCATACGGATGTCAAGATCTGTATATTTTAGTGATATGATAAAAAATTTAGAAAAATATAAATATATTTGGTTTGCCTTTTTAACCGTCAAAGAGTAGTTTGACGAGTACTTCTAACTAGTGTTTAATCCATATTGATGTTTCGATATTTTAAAAAATATTACTGAATGATCCAACCGTACGGATGTCAAGATCTTTATATTTTAGTAATATGACAAAATTTAAAGAAAAAAATAAATATATTGGTTTGCCTTTTTAACCGTGAAAGAGTAGTTTGACGAGTACTTACAACTAGTGTTAAATCACATATTGATGTTTCGATATTTTTAAAATTTACTGTACGGATGTCAAGATCTATATTTTTAGTGATATGACAAAATTTATAGAAAAAAATAAATATATTTGGTTTTATTTTTTAACTGTCAACTAGTAATTTAACCAGTACTTCTAAATATTGTTTAATCCCATATTGATGATTCGATATTTTAAAAAATATTAATGAATGATCCAACCGTACGTATGTCAAGATCTGTATATTTTAGTGGTATAAAAAAATTTATAAAAAAATAAATATATTTGGTTTGCTTTTTTAACAGTGAACTAGTAATTTGACAGTTACTTCTAACTAGTGTTTAATCCCATATTGACGATTCGATATTTTTAAAAATATTAATGATTGATCCAACCGTACGGATGTCAAAATCAATAATTTTAGTGATATGACAAAAAATTTAAATAAAAATATATATTTGGTTTGCTTTTTTAATAGTCAACTAGTAATTTGACCCGTACTCCTGACTAGTGTTTAATCCCATATTGATGATTCGATATTTTTAAAAATATTAATGAATGATTCAACCGTACGGATGTCAAGATCTGTATATTTTAGTGATATGACAAAAATTTTGGAAAAAAATAAATATATTTGGTTTGCCTTTTTAATAGTCAAAGAGTAGTTTGACCTGTACTTCTAACTAGTGTTTAATCCCATATTGATGTTTCGATATTTTTAAAATATTAATGAATGATCCAACCGTACGGATGTCAAGATCTGTATATTTTAGTGATATGATAAAAATTTAGAAAAAAATAAATATATTTGGTTTGCCTTTTTAACAGTCAAAGAGTAGTTTGACGAGTATTTCTAACTAGTATTTAATCTCATATTGATGTTTCGATATTTTTAAAAATATCGCTGAATGATCCAACCGTAAGGATGTCAAGATCTATATATTTTAGTGATATGACAAAAATTTTAGAAAAAAAAATATTTGGTTTTCTTTTTTAAAAGTCAACTAGTAATTTGACCACTACTTCTGACTAGTTTGGAACGCGTAAGGTAGGGGTGGGGGGTTTAAGCTTAGTTTTTTTATAATAATTTTGTTTAATTTTTGTGTGTAAATATTTTTTATAAAATGTAATTTCAACCATTGGATTATTGTGATAGTAGTTGAATATGGTCCGTTAGATATAATTCACGCGGATCGCTGACGTGGCTCTAAATACAACCGCATTCCTTCGAATTTAGGAGTATCAATTTTATTATTGTTATTATTGTTATTATTATATTATTATTATTATATAATTTGATAACTTTTACAGGACATAATATTAATTAATATTTTCCTTACAAAGATTATTATATTCTAAATTTTAAAATTTATTTTTGAGAATTCAATGTTTTAAGAAAAATTTTAATCCATGAATTGGATCAATTTTATCATAAATACCACATTTTATAAATATTTTTAAAAAAAACTATAAACATCAGTTTGGGAAAAATGAATATATTTTGTGATATTTTTATAAATCTAGAAAAAATTAAATATATTTGGTTTGACTTTTTAATAGTCAAAGAATAGTTTGACGAGTACTTTTAACTAGTGTTTAATCCCATATTGATGTTTCGATAGTTTTAAAAATATTACTGAATGATCCAACGGTACGGATGTCAAGATCTGTATATTTTAGTGATATGACAAAATTTATAGAAAAAAATAAATGTATTTGGTTTTATTTTTTAACAGTCAACTAGTAATTTGACCAGTACTTCTAACTAGTGTTTAATCCCATATTGATGATTCGATATTTTAAAAATTTTAACGAATGATCCAACCGTAGGGATGTCAAGATCTGTATATTTTAGTTATATGACAAAATTTTAGAAAAAAATAAATATATTTGGTTTGCCTTTTTAAGAGTCAAAAAGTAGTTTGACAAGTACTTCTAACTAGTGTTTAATCTCATATTGATGTTTCAATATTTTTAAAAATATTAATGAATGATCCAACCGTACGGATGTCAAGATCTATATATTTTAGTGATAAGACAAAAATTTTAGAAAAAATAAATATATTTGGTTTACGTTTTTAACAATCAACTAGTAATTTGACTAGTACTTCTAACTAGTGTTTAATCCCATAGTGATGATTCGATATTTTTAAAATATTAATGAATGATCCAACCGTACGGATGTTAAGATCTGTATATTTTAATGATATGATAAAATTTTTAGAAAAAAACAAATATATTTGGTTTGCCTTTTTAACAGTCAAAGAGTAGTTTGACGAGTACTTCTTACTAGTGTTTAATCCCATACTGATATTTCGATATTTTTAAAAATATTAATGAATGATCCAACCGTTCGGATGTCAAGATCTGTATATTTTAGTGATATGACAATAAGTTTAGAAAATAATAAATATATCTGGTTTGTTTTTTTAACAGTCAACTAGTAATTTGACTTGTACTTCTAACTAGTGTTTAATCCCATATTCATCATTTGATATTTTTAAAAATTTTAATGAATGATCCAACCGTACGGATGTCAAGATCTGTATATTTTAGTGATATGTCAAAAATTTTAAAAAAAATAAATATATTTGGTTAGCTTTTTTAACAGTCAACTAGTAATTTGACCCGTACTC
>NW_027419692.1:0-3869 GCF_009905375.1 Apium graveolens | reverse complement strand
TTAATTGTACCAATATATGATGGCAAGTGACTCTTATAAGGTGCAAAGTTACCTATATGGGTGAAAGTCACTTACATGATTGATTAGAGCCAAAATGTGTCCAAATTGACTTGTAGAAGCGGGTACAAAAGGTGGTAAGGATGTTTAATTACATGATACATGATCTTAACATGTTAATTGTATCAATATATGGGGAAAGTGACCTTATAGGGTGCAAAGTGACTCTAATATGGTGAAAAGTGACTTACATGGTTGATTAGAACCAAAATGTGGCAAAAATTAACTGTATGAAAGTGGCATTAATAGGTGGTAAAATGATGTCAAATTGGATGTATACGATGTTAACATGTTAATATACAAATAGATTGTGGAAAGTGACTCATATAGGGTGCAAAATGACTCGAATATGGTGAAAAGTGACTTACATGGTTAATGAGTACCAAAATGTGACCAAAATTGACTTGTATGAATGTGGCAGGCTAAGAGGAGGTAAATGGATTTCTAATTGGATGTATATGATGTTAACATGTTAATTGTACCAATATATGATGGCAAGTGACTCTTATAAGGTGCAAAGTGACTCTAATATGGTGATAAGTCACTTACATGATTGATTAGAGCCAAAATGTGGCTCAAAGTTGACTTGTAGAAAAGGGGTACCAAAGGTGGTTAAAGGATGTTTAATTGCATGTACATGATGTTAACATGTTAATTGTACCAATTATGGGGAAAGTGACTTTATAGGGTGCAAAGTGACTCTAATATGGTGAAAGTGACTTACATGGTTGATTAGAGCCAAAATTTGGAAGAAAATTAACTTGTATGAAAGTGGCATTAATAGGTGGTAAAAGGATGTCAAATTAGATGTATATGATGTTAACATGTTAATTGTTGTATATATGGTGGAAAGTGACTCTTATAGGGTGCAAGTGACTCTAATATGGTAAAAGTGACTTACATGGTTGATTAGAACCAAAGTGTGGAACATAATTGACCTGTATGAAAGTGGAACTAATAGGTGGTAAAAGGATGTCAAATTGGATGTATATGTTTACATGTTAATTATACATATAGATTGTGGAAAGTGACTCATATAGGGTGCAAAATGACTCTAGCATGGTGAAACGTGACTACATGGTTAATTAGAACCAAAATGTGGACCAAAATTGACTTGTTAATGTGGCACTAAGAGGTTGTAAAAGGATTTCTAATTGCATGTACTTGATGTTAACATGTTAATTGTACCAGTATATGATGGCAAGTGACTTTTATAAGGTGCAAATGACATAATATGGTGAGAAGTCACTTACATGATTGATTAGTGCCAAAATGTGGCCCAAAATTGACTTATAGGAAGAGGGTACCAAGAGGTGGTTAAAGGATGTCAATTGCATGTACATGATGTTAACATGTTAATTGTATCAATATATGGGGAAAGTGACTTTATAGGGTGCAAAGTGACTCTAATATGGTGAAAAGTGACTTACATGGTTGATTAGAGCCAAAATTGGAAGAAAATTAATTGTATGAAAGTGGCATTAATAGGTGGTAAAAGGATGTCAAATTAGATGTATATGATGTTAACATGTTAATTGTTGTATATATGGTGGAAAGTGACTCTTATAGGGTGCAAAGTGACTCTAATATGGTAACAAGTGACTTACATGGTTGATAGAACCAAAGTGTGGAACAATTGACATGTATGAAAGTGGAACTAATAGGTGGTAAAAGGATGTCAATTTGGATGTATTATGTGATCGTTTACCATGTTAATTATACATATAGATTGGTGGAAAGTGACTCATATAGGTGGCAAACTGAACTTCGCCCATTGTGAACCGTGACTACATGGTTAATTAGAACCACAAAATGTGGACCAAAATTGACTTGTATGAATTGTGGGCACTAGAGGTTGTAAAGGATTTCTAATTGCATGTACATGATGTTAAACATGTTTAATTGTACCAGTATATGATGGCAAGTGACTTTTATAAGGTGCAAATTGACTATAATATGGTTGAGAAGTCACTTACATGATTGATAGTGCCAAAATGTGGCCCCAAATTGACTTATAGGAAGAGGGTACCAAGAGGTGGTTAAAGGATGTCAATTTCATGTACATGATGGTTACTATATTAATGTATCAATATATGGTGGCAAGTGACTCTTATAGGGTGCAAAGTGACTCTAATACTGGTGAAATGTGACATACATGGTTGATTAGAGCCATAATGTGGTTAAAAATAACGCTGTTTAGCGGTAAAAGGATGTGAATTGGATGTATATGATGTTAACATGTTACTTGTTGTATATATTGTGGAAACCTGACTCTTATCCGGTGCACAAGTGACTCTAATCTGGTGATAAAGTGACTTACATTGGTGATTTAGAACCAAAGTGCTGGAACAAAATTGCCATGTATGAAAGTGGAACTAATAGGTGGTTTAAATGATGTCATTCGGATGTTTGTATATGCTGTTAACATGTTAATTGCTTTCATAAATATATGGTGGAAAGTGATCATATAGGGTCAAAATGACTTTTACATATGGTGAAAGTGACTCTACCTGGTTAATTAGAACCAAAATGTGGACCAAAATTGACTTGTATGAATGTGGCCACTAAGAGGTGGGTAAAAGGATTTCTAATTGGATGTAATAAAGATGTTAACATTTTCACTTGTACCAATATAGGATGGCCAAGTTGACTCTTATAAGGTTGCAACTGGTACTCTAATATGGTGATAAGGACACTTACATGATTGATTAGAGCCAAATATGTTCCCAAAATTGACTTGTAGGAAAGCGGGTACCAAAAGGTGGTTAAAGGATGTTTAATTACATGTACATGATGTTAACATGTTAATTGTATCAATATATGGGGAAAGTGACTATTAGGGTGCCAAAGTGACTCTAATATGGTGAAAAGTGACTTACATGGTTGATTAGAGCCAAAATGCTGGAATAAAATTAACTTGTATGAAAGTGGCATTAATAGGTGGTAAAATGATGTCAAATTGGATGTATACGATGTTAACATGTTAATTATACAAATAGATTGTGGAAAGTGACTCATATAGGGTGCAAAATGACTCGAATATGGTGAAAAGTGACTTACATGGTTAATGAGTACCAAAATGTGGACCAAAATTGACTTGTATGAATGTGGCACTAAGAGGAGGTAAATGGATTTCTAATTGGATGTATATGATGTTAACATGTTAATTGTACCAATATATGATGGCAAGTGACTCTTATAAGGTGCAAAGTGACTCTAATATGGTGATAAGTCACTTACATGATTGATTAGAGCCAAAATGTGGCCCAAAATTGACTTGTAGGAAAAGAGGTACCAAAAGGTGGTTAAAGGATGTTTAATTGCATGTACATGATGTTAACATGTTAATTGTATCAATATATGGGGAAAGTGACTCTTATAGGGTGCAAAGTGACTCTAATATGGTGAAAAGTGACTTACATGGTTGATTAGAGCCAAAATGTGGAATAAAATTAACTTGTATGAAAGTGGCATTAATAGGTGGTAAAATGATGTCAAATTGGATGTATACGATGTTAACATGTTAATTATACAAATAGATTGTGGAAAGTGACTCATATAGGGTGCAAAATGACTCGAATATGGTGAAAAGTGACTTACATGGTTAATGAGTACCAAAATGTGGACCAAATTGACTTGTATGAATGTGGCACTAAGGAGGGAAATGGATTTCTAATTGGATGTATATGATGTTAACATGTTAATTGTACCAATATATGATGGCAAGTGACTCTTATAAGGTGCAAAGTGACTCTAATATGGTGATAAGTCACTTACATGATTGATTAGAGCCAAAATGTGGCCCAAAATTG
>NW_027419691.1:0-12808 GCF_009905375.1 Apium graveolens | reverse complement strand
TCAGCAACTAAAAATCTCACAAAAGGATGTTTGACCATAAAAGATGACTGAATGAAAATATGAACAAATTACACCTACAATTCACATTAATTTGCATCCTAAAAAATAAAGAATAGTCAGAAATTTAGATTCACATTAGTATGTTCTAAATAAATAAGAAAAATCATAACTCATCAGTTAAAAGGCTCAATAATTTATAAATTATATAGAACGTTGAATATACTTTTTTTTACAAAGCTAATCTTCTACTGCTTTTAAGTTTGTATGAACGCTAGAACTTGCTCTTACGCGAATCTTCTATATTGACAACCATTATTTACTTATAATATTTTAATGCTTATTTACTATAATAGTGACAGTATGCAGCGTATGGGATAAGATTTGGTGTTTTTAGTGTTTAATATTCCTAAGCTAATATTTAAGATGTTAGTCCCTCTGTCCCTTTTTAGTTGCACATTTTCTTTTATAAAAGTCAAATTGACCAATTTTTTACCGTAAATTAAACATTACCCTTATATTACTTGAAAAAACTAAAAATTATATATTAACATAGATTGAATCTACTTTCCGGTGATATAATTTTTTATTTTGTTCAATTTTAAATTATTAATACTTCGGTCAAACTTTAGTCAATTTGACCAGGTCAAAGTTAAATGTGACAACAAAAAGTGACAACTAAAAGGGACGAAGGGAGTAATATTTTGAGTTTCTCGTTACAACACCGAAATCAAAGTACGTGATTTTCGTTGATCATTTTTTTAAAAATTTGTTCATTTTATTGGATCATGTTGTTGTATCAAAAAATTTTATTGATTTAGATAATTGATATTGTGATATTAAAAATATAAAAGACTTTTAGAAACTCCCAGTTTTAGTAGTATATGAGTTTATAGAATCCGGTCACTATATAGGGTGATGGATCTTTATTTATTTTTTTTTGAACTTTTGTTATTGAACTAGTGTACTAGTGTGCAAGCTCCGCCTCAATATCTTTACTTTTATTTCTACCGTGACTTTTTAATATCTTGGGTTTGGAAACTTCATGATTAGGCCTTAGAATTTGAATTATCTTAATTTCTATTTATTAGTTTGATTTTGAATTAATATTTTGAAATGTCGAGATGTTATAAATTAACCAAACATGTTTTGTTAAATATAAAAGTGTTAAATTTTTAGTTAGCTTTCAATTGTCACAATAATAAAATTATAGATTTATTTTAGTACCCTAATTTTCCTTTTCAATATTACCTCGAAAATTGTAAAGTGGATATCATATGATGTAAAATATTGGGTTTAGAGTTGAAAATTGCTATTTATTCATAAAATAATGAATATTTATTTATCAATAAATAAATCATGTACAATAATTGATAAACAAATAATTTCTTTAAATTAATAAATATTTTATCAATTCTAAATACAAAGCAATTGTAAATACCAAATGTAATACAATGCCAGAACCTGTAAAAGCTCCTGTCACTAATCTTTCTTGTAATCTTTGTTCTCATTCCAGGAAGAAAGGCATGAAAGGCTGCATATGTTAATTTTGGAGCATTTTCTTCATTGTTTACTCCAAAATTATAAGAAAATATAAGAAATATGATTAGTATTTCGTAAAATTATTTACAACAAAATTGAAGATAAGTTTGTATAACAAAACTAGATGCCTACACATAAAGTTGTTTTCAACAAAGTAACAGAACTAAATTCTTACACTGTTGGAGTGGATCCGAGTTAACAAGACTTCACACATAAATTACCCCCTCAACATTACAAATCAGGGGATTGAAAAAATTGAAATTAGAGTAATGAATATCAAAAATGGTTAAGAAGACTTTTCTAATAAACATATATGAGAAGATATATGCTTAATCGCATAGAAAAAGAAGAAGGGGCATTGAATTTGATATGAATTTATGGTTATGATTTCACAAAGAGGGGAAGAGAGGCAGATGCATAATGCAGAGAGGAGGCAGAAGGTTTTTATGATGCAAAGATGAGGCTCAATGTTAGTCTTATATAGAGTCCTAACAAATAATTGGACGGTCAAGATAAAACCCTAACACAAATCAACGATTGTGATGAAGTATGATATGTATTCTATTGCAATGTGAATGATTGGATGGTTAAAATCAAACTGCTCATATAAATTAACAACTTTAATTCTTTCATGTACCATTTTTCCCTATAGCTAGGGAAAAATAAGCGCCCATGAATTAAAATAATCTTGCTATTACATTAATAACATTGGGATACTTTCAATTTAAAAATGTAAAAATTTGATTAAAAAAATATAGCATTTTTTATAAGGTTAATTTCATATCTAAATGGCGGAATATGTGCTTGTGATTTTTTATTTTGATCAAATAATAAACACAATTGATTTTCTAGGAAATAAAAGTAATATTTTACACCTTACTTAAAATAATACTTGAGTGCACAACTTAAAAATAAACAAAATATTATAATTTTTGAAGTAAAATTATTTTTTTAACTTAATGCATATACATTTAAAAGTCTCTAACTTTTTGATTAGATAATAATTTTTTTGTTTACTTTTGTAAGGAGTACATATTGACTATGATATCAATTTTTAATGTGATACTAAAACATAAAATTTTATGTTTTTACTTGTTCTATATATATGTTAAGAAAAATAAAAATTTTTAAAATGGGAGATACCCAATATTTTAATTATTTATTTCATGTAAAGATGTAAATTTTTTAACACAATAAAAAACAAATCTAAAATAATACAAAAAATTTGGAAACATTTTATAATTTAGCATATTACTAGAACATATCCTTGACACTAAAATTTACATAAATATTTGCTTATGTAATTCTTGTTCTACTGTATGGTACAATTCTTTATTATTAAATAAAAATTTCAAATACACTACAATAGTTATAAAGTCTTTTTAACATATTAAAAAATATAGTGCTCATATTTCAAGTGGATATGAGATAACAAGATTTTAAATCACCTATTCCTGTAAAAATGCAAGTAATCAATTAAAAGGGGTTATCAAAAATTTTGTAATTAACCTACATAAGAGAATCTTGAAGGCTATTATGTAAACTTGTTAGATAAAACAACATTATCTATAATTTTATTGAATGGGCAAAGAAATTCTTTTAGTGATGTTAGCTATATTCATTAGTAATATTCAAATAAACATGTATTTTATTAAAAATATTTTCATGATAAAGATTTTATATTTTATATTTACGTATATTTAAGTTAATATAAAATTAAGGAAAATTATTACGATTAAAGATATAATAACATTTTTTAAAAAATGAAAAAAATAAAATTAACAAACATTACCCTCATGTATTATAAAATAAAAATAAATAACTCACACATATATTATTTTATTAGAATATTAAATTTTAATTTATGACGACCCAAAATCCTCCACCTTGAGAATGTGTGTCATGAGAGTACCATATGGTGAAACCTGCATTATTGCAATATATAATGAGATTAAATATCTCAGTAGGGGAACACCACTCCATTGTCTCGATGGAGTCTAATTATCACTTGTTACATATCCATAAATGTCTTAATACAAACTAATAAGTGTGCATATTTGAAATTATTAAAATACTAGATAAGCTCGAAACTGCATCTTCTGTGTCGAACCGTTCAACTAAGGATAATCTTGTTTGACTTTTCCCTTTCCTCTACCTCTGTTACTCGTCATAATCTTTCATTTCATATTCTACTGTATATGATTTTAAAAATAACAAGAATGACAATCTACATGCTCAGCAAGATATCCAATAATAATAGAATAATAAATAGTGAAAGTTGTACATCACAAAAAGGATAAAAGTGCAAAAATACAATGAATATTATGAAATAAATTTCCATGAAAAAATTTCAAATTCAGTTGCTTTTCGAATAAAAAGCAAACTCATCAAGGGCACATGATCAAAATAATCACAAGATGTGAATCTGTTCGTTTCCATCCTAGGTACCTTTGTGATGCGATCAATTAACACGGAAGAGTACCATTCTCCGCGTGAATACTGCGCTCGCCTGTTCATGGCTCATTGTAGATTCATCAAACATTTCAATACTAGCATATATAATGGGTCCCACCTGAACCCATGGCTTCACTTGAGCCAAACAATAAAATTTATAATATCCGCACTTGGGATAAACAATTTCAAACCATGGGCACCTCCCATGTTGACTATTCTCTGAGTAAGATATTCACCGTTGAATGAACATTTTCAAAATTTGAATAATAAAATTCAAGCATCAAAATCAATAAAATAATGAAATATAGTACTGGCTAGAACGATAAACCAATTGTACTTTTAAGAATACAGTTCGTTACGAATAATAATGAACTACGATTTAAAATATTGATCTTCTCAAATATTGAGAATAATCGATATTAAATAAGGTTTGGGTTACTTGAATGATAAACAACCTTTGCTTGCTAAATTATAATAAAATAAATATTTAAGATGGCTCCAACGTTAAATAATACTAAGATTTTGGAAATTTCATATGCGCAATTAGGTCAATGGTATCAAATGATTCATAAGGTTAATCTCAAACACGGATCCAACTAATGACAATAAAATTTGGTGGTTCAAAAAAATAAACACCCTAGATTTAAAGTCATCATTATTCAAAGAGATAAATTACCCAAATGAATATTCTATGTACAAAGGGGATAACACGTCCATATTTTTCAGGATTTAGAAGGAAAATATATTCTCAAGATAAATAAACATAAAATGAAATGATTTTTAAAATTTAATAAGCATGAATAAGGGGATAGAGTAAACTTGCCTTTGTCCAGAAGCACATGCCATTCACAATATACTTTCATTAGCCGGTTAATCTCTATTTCTGACTTAAATTTATAATCAATAAATCAACAATAAGTATTCAGTATAATTGAACATAAAATAATTTTAATATTCAGTAAAATGACTTATTCATATCTCAAATTCTCTACACAGCTGTAAGGATGAAAATAGGCGCTAATATTCACGCAAGTATACACGATCGCAAGTAATATTGAATTAATTCTAGTTCGTTCCCATAGAGACTGATTTAGGTTAATTTCAATTAATGTACTTATGCAACGATAGCATGGTTATTATTCAATACTAAGGTGATAACAAGTTGAGATTGTTTATAACTAAGATTATTAACTAACATGCAATTAACTAAGAGATTAAAAGGGTGATTTACTTATATAACACAAATATGGGATTCTAACTTCATTACTACTTCATTCAGTAGCCTTTTTGTTCTTATCCTTAGCATGCAATGGTGATGATTCTAATCAGAAAACACAAAACTAGTAAGCACCAACTTTCCTTGTACAAATACCCTACTACCAGACATTCATAAAAGAGATAGAAGCTGAATAGACACCAATTAACATGTTTATAGAATTTGACAACATAACGGTTTAATGAACAAGTTATCAATCGTGATTACATAGGCAAGTAAGATTGTTAAAATTACCTATGAATCATGCTTATCAAATACGAACCTATGCTAGCATGGTATATTCTAAACCCCTATATTCACTTTCACTTAAATAGAGATTAACACGCTATCTATCGTGACGCTCATAAGACGAATAAGCACAACCAATACTAGGATCATATATTTTTCGTACACTAAGGTATCAAATATATTAACTATTGAAATCTATAGTAAATCCGCGAGAACCCCATAATAACGATTAGCCCATAACCGAACTCATCATCACCGTGGGTTCCAATAAAAGAATGGTATAATAAACTAAGTCTTTAATAAACTGAATAATAATCAAGTACGTTAAACAAGAGTATAGGTTCAACAAAATAAGAAAACTAGCATCCAAGATTAGAACTTAAAATAAAAAATCACAAGAATAAACTAGATCCTCTTCGCCTTGGTGGTATTTATGCTCCGAGGTCTTCTAGTTGTCTTCTCCTTAAGCTTTGTTACGAAAAACATCTTTAAGTTGTCTATATATAGCAGCCCAATCAGAAGAGAAGTCCAGAAAATCACTCTTGTACTTAAACAGGATTCTGAGCTTTCGACTCGGCGCGGGCGCGCGCTTCATCAGCGCGGCGCGCTGTCCTTCTGCTTCTCTGGCACGGTCGTACGCTAGCACAGCGAGAGCACGTTGGCATTCTAGAAAAACTAATTTGCTTTCTTTTTTTGCTGATCCTTGATGACATTATAGGAGCAAACTCCCAGGACACCTTCCTAACACCATTTAGCACCAAAGAAATGTTAAATCTCCATGATCCCTTATTTATGCCTTAAATGCAAAACACTACAAAAACGCATCAAAACACAAACAACTTGAGTACAAAACACCAATTCAAGCCTTATAGAGCATTCTAAGTGGACATAAATGCCACTTAACACACCCCCAAACTTGAACCGATGCTTATCCTCAAGCATAAACAGACTCAAATAACAAGAAATAAAAATGCATGAATGCAACTACATGAATGCAATGATCCCCTCAGATTAACTAAACCAACCAATGAGCAACATCTCAACAAATGCAGTTATTCACACAAAGATCAATTCAAATCCCACAAATCAACTTACAAGCCAGAAACGTGCGTGTTTGCAAATGCTTAAAATATATACTATCACAACTAGATCAATAATCATGACTCACTACTCATCAAGGCAATCACATGGTTATAAATAGAATAAACGCTAAATTCAAAATGACTCACAATACTTCAATTCTTATATCAGAGTTATTACATGGATTCATGCTTTTATTCACAACACCTAAACAATCACAAATATGCTTATTTGATTGTATAATGAATGAGGTCCACAAAAGACTTATGCAATAATACCCATGTAGCGAGCGTTAGGTTAGTGGATCCAAGACTATAAAAGCCTTAGGTCACTAGGCAAAAGTCCCCTATGAACTTAATAACTCGAGTATTAAAGAGCACGCTCGTGATCAATTATGCATCAACACAAATCTTGTTTTAGAGGTGCAATGACAAGTGTCGTGATCAAACTTTTTTTAAGCTCTCAAAAGCAGCTAGGCACTCGTCATCAAACTTAAAAGGGACATCTTTCTCTAAATTGTACAAGGGTTTAGAGATTTTAGAGAAGTCCTTGATGAAACGCCGATAGAAACTCGCACGGCCAAGAAAGTTGCGGACTCCCTTAACTGAAATTGGTAGAGGAAGGTTTTCAATGACCCTCACCTTGACTTTATCCACCACAAGACCTATACTAGACCTTGTGCCTAAGAGATGCCCTGTTACACCATAAAGTGACATTTCTCCCGGTTGAGAACCAGATTGGTCTCAACACACCTTTTAAGAATGGTGCCAAGATTTTGCAAGCACTCGTCAAAGAATCACAGAACCTAGAGGAATCGTCCTTAAATACCTCCACATTCTCACCAATCATGTCATAGAAGATAGCCATTATGCATCTCTGAAATATGGCAGGTGCACCACACAACCCAAAGAAAATCTTCTTAAAGCAAAAGTACCACATGGACAAGTAAAGGTAGTCTTTTCTTGATCCTCTTGAGTGATACAAATTTGATTATAACCTGAATAGCCATCCAGAAGACAATAGTACTCATGCCTAGCCAACTTGTCAAACATCTGATGAATAAACGAAACAGGGAAGTGATCCTTCCTCGTAGCTTTATTCAGCTTCCTGTAATCCATGTAAACTCTCCACCCTATGACTGTTCGAGTAGGAATGAGCTCATTCTTCTCATTAACAATAACTTTGACGCCTCCTTTCTTCGACACACATTTAACTGGACTCACCCAAGAATTGTCAGAAATATGATAGATGATCCCTACATCTAGCCACTTGAGAATTTCCTTCTTCATAACTTCTTTCATGATCGGATTAAGCTTTCTTTGTTGCTCAACAGTTGGCTTGCTACCTTCCTCTAGCAGAACTTTATGCATGCAATAAGAAGGGATGATTCCCTTGATATCTGATATAGTACATCGAATTACCGATTTGAACTCTCTCAGAATCCTCAAGAACTTATCCTCATCACTACCTGAAAGGTCAGATGCAATAATAACATGTAAAGTAGATGCATCACCTAAAAATGCATACCTCAAGTGTTCAGGCAATGGTTTAAACCCGAGTGTAGGAGATTAATCAATAGATGACTTGAGGCACTTTGGAGAATTTTTCAGCTCTTCCAATATAAGTGATTCAAATGGCATATCCATCATTCGCTTCCAGTGAGAAGCATTCAAATATTGCAACTGTCATCACCTTTGTCATCTTCATTATCTGAATTTCCCAACAAGGCTTTCTCTAAGGCATTAGACCTTAACATTTGATCAAGTTCTGAAATAACCACATAATTGACCAACTCCACTTTTATGCACTCCTTATTATCAGTGGGGAATTTCATGACATTAAACACATTAAAAGTCACATCATGATCCAGTACTCACATAGTGAGCTCACCCTTCTGCACATCAATCAAGGTTCGGCCCGTAGCCAAGAATGGTCTTCCCAAGATTATGGGAATCTTCTTATCCTCCTCGAAATCAAGAATTACAAAATATACAGGAAAGATGAGTTCGTCCATCTTGACCAAGACATCCTCCACAATGCCTCGTAGAACGTTCGGCCAACTGTAAGGTCATATACGTAGGCTTTGGATCAGGTAAGTCCAACTTCTTGAAGATAGACAAAGGCATCAAATTAATGCTAGCTCCCAAGTCACATAAGCAGTTGTCGAATGACCCTTTTCCAATGGTGCAAGAAATAGCGAGGCTTCTAGGATCTTTAAGCTTCGGAGGCAACTTTTGTTCCATCACAGCAATGCATTCCTCCGTGAGAGCAACGGTCTCTATTTCATTGAGCTTCACTTTTCGAAAGAGAATATCTTTCATAAACTTGACATAGCTAGGCATCTATTCAAGAGCTTCAGGGAAAGGTATATTGATATGAAGTTTCTTGAACACCTCAAGAAACTTTGTAAACTGCTTATCCAACTTTTGCTTCTGTAGATTCTTAGGAAAAGGTGGTGGAGGATAGATCTGTTTCTCCCATGTATTACCCTCGGGAGGAGTGTGTTCCATATTTTGCTTCCTTGGTTCAACTTCTGCTTCCTTCTGCACTTCTTCTTCAGCCATATCTTCAGATTCTTGAACTTGAGCTTTTTCTTGGCTTACAACCTTCAGATTCTTTCCTATCACTTTCGTGTCACTAGGGAGTGTACCAGGTTATCGATTCAGCAAGGCATTGGCAATCTGCCCAATTTGATTTTCAAAAGTCTTGATAGAAACCGCTTGGCTCTTACACATTAGCCTAAACTCCTCTAATTCAGATTTTTCATTAGATTGTTGCAGTTAGAGTTGTTGTCTTGGTGCGTATTGCGGTTGTTGATAACCAAGAGGGTAGTATTGCTTTGCGGCATACAGCTGATAAGGATGCTGTACCGCATTCTTAGTGTTGTTCCAGCTGAAGTTATGATGATTGCAGTTGTTGGGATGATAGGTGGCTAGGACTGGTTGCTGTGACCTCTAAAAGTTGCTCGCGAAGTGAGCTGATTCGCTAGAAATAGCACACTGCACTGTCTCATGCGCACCAGTATAAAGCTCAAAGACACTAGTGATCTGATTAACTCCATAATTAGCCAAAGAATCCACCTTCATCGTCAAAGCTATAAGCTGAGCAGCTATAGAAGTAGCAGCATCTACCTCGAGAATTCCTGCTATTTTGCCTTGAGTTAGTCTCTGAGAAGGATTCTGATATTCATTAGTAGCCATCAGTTTAATCAAATCATAATCTTCATCTTAGCTCTTAGCGCACAAGGCTCTACCTGATGCTACATCAAGCATGGGTCCATAAGTTGCACCCAATCCATTATAAAAGCAGTGAATAATTATCCAGTCAGGCATCCCATGATGAGGACACTTCCTAAGCATCTCCTTATGATGATCCCAAGCTTCACAGAAAGATTCTCCTGATTGACTGCGCAAATTGAGTAAAAGCATTCCTGATTGCAGTTGTCTTCGCCATAGGGAAGAATTTAGTGAGAAACTTCTGAGCAAGATCTTCCCACTTGGTGATTGAGCATGTTGGTAGAGAATATATCCAACACTTAGCTTTATCTCTCATAGAGAATGGGAATAGCCTTAACTTAATAGTATCTTCAGAGACATTAATTTTGAAAGTGTCGGAGATCTCGATGAAATCTCTGATATGCATGTTGCGATCTTCCGTTAGAGAACCCCCAAACTGAACTGAGTTCTGCACCATCCGAATCATGCTAGCCTTGATTTCAAAAGTGTTAGCCATGATGGATGGTCTAACAATGCTAAACTGAATATCAATGATTTTCGGCTGAGAGTAGTCCATCTAAGCCTTTGTATTTGCTTCTGGTTCACCCATTGCAACAAGAGCTTCTTCTTCAAATTTCTCCTCCTTAGCAAGAACTTCTTCCTCTACTAAAACTTTTTCCTCCTCTTTATCCAGCGTTCTCTTTCTCCTCCTTAGCAAGAACTTCTTCCTCTACTAATACTTATAGCATTCTAAGTGGACATAAATGCCACTTAACAATAGCCTTTTAACTTGTCGAGGTCCCCATCTCACACAAGTAGAATGATTGGTCGATATCTACAATTTTCTATATAGCTTTTTAACTTGTCGATATCTCTAGTTCTCTACATGAGCTTTTTGACTTGTCGATATCTTCAGTTCTCTACATGATGAATTGACTTATCGATATCTCTACTTCTCTACATGGACTTTTTGACTTGTCAATATCTTCATTTCTCTACATGCAGATTGACTTTTCGATATCTTCAGTTCTCTAGATGCAAATTGACTTGTCGATATTTCTTGGGACTTCTCTACAAGTCATTTCATACATCTCGACATACTTCTCTACATTCCTTGATCTGTGACTCGTTGATATCTAACCTAGAATATTTTTTCTAGAACAATATTATTCATCTTCAAGCATCTATACCTCTCTCTGAGACATGATCATGATTTATCTTCTTCCATAATTTATTCTTTAACTTGAGGCTGTTTAGTGAAAAACCTCCAGTCTAAACTATTTAGCATTTTTACAGACTTAAAAATTACAATTACATAATACAATTGAGTTATCATACAACTTATTCTTATGGTTGTCAAGATGACTTAGTCTTGTTATGTACAAGCATGTCTTCCACAACAGATATTCAAAATGTAAACTCTCATCGCCCATATTTCATAACCAGAAAAAATCACTGATCAACCTGAAATAATTTCCAGATTCTGTAAATTAAAAACTGTTAAATTCGGCAGAAAAACTGATGCAATAATCTGCAGATTGAGCAATCAAAAAATTACTAAAATTTTATACAGAACTGAAGCAAAAGCCTGCAGATTTTGCAGACCAAAAACTATTAAAAAATTCTTCAAACATTTCAGCAAATACAATCATGCATGCGCAAAAATTCTATAGTCCAAATTATGCTAAAAAGTACTCCAAATAATCTTATAAAGTAATACACATATTATATTCTTACAATCTACACATTAGTAGATTATACATACATTATATACACAAAGAAAAATGTCTTCAAACTTATGAATAACCTAAATTATCTTACCCATAGATTCGTCTCAAACTAAATCATCCCTAGGTATATTAAATTTTAAACTAAATACAACTAAACCTTAAATAGTGGAGAAAAAGTCATCAATTAAACACTATCAATATGAAATTACAATGCATGCCCTACCAAAATCATGTAAGGTGGAAACATAAAACTAGTTTCAAATAGTAAATATTTGCAAAGAAGCCTCGCCAAACGTAATTCATTAACGAACTGCAAAAGTAGTACTGTCACAGAAAGCTCTTGAATGAATCCCACACGTCCACAGAGAATGGATCAAATGCATTTGATGATATGCAACAAAACTTTTTTCTATTTCAAAACCCCTTGAAAATATTACTTGAAGTGTTGTATTTCACAAGATACCAAGGGGAAGCTGGACTAGTAAATTTGTGGTATTACTAATTTTTCTAACTTTCTTTACGCATTCTCCAGAATGATCTAACTTTCTTTATTTTACAGGTCAAAACCCATGGACCTTATCCTGTCCCTTCTCTATTTCTCCAATACTGTCAAATAAAATTTTGCCTATACAATAGCTAAACAATACGGATGAGTCCAACAAGTTGGGGTATGAAACATATTTCTAAATGATTCCATGATTATTTCATCAACAATATTTTCCTTAATTGTACTGGTACCACCTATATACTGCTGCTCAAAAAGATGCCTATTTATAATTTATTTCCAATAATATTCTCAAATTTAGGATTCTAATGCTTCCAAAACCAATCAATATTTTCTAAGTCCAAAATCAAGAATTTAATAATTCCCTAGAAAATATCTCCCCAACAACTCATATGAACATCTGAAATAATTCTTAGTTAATGTTATAGTCAATTATTCAACTCTAAGAAATTAAGATATCTTTTGCTTTGCAAATTCATAATATGATTGGAATATGTTTTACCTGTCGGTTGTCCTTTATTTTTCTGTTTTCTTTTCAAGAGCAATGCAACTAGAAAATCTCAACAAAAGGATATTTGACCATAGGAAAGACGAATGAACAAAAATCTGAGACAAATTGCACCTACACTTCACATTAATATGCATCCTAAACTAAATAAAGAATAGTCAAAATTGATATTCACATTAGTATGTCCTAAATAAAAAAAATCACACACTTAGATCAATTATAAATGGCTCAACAAATTTATAAATTATATAGAATGTTGAATATACCTTTCTC
>NW_027419690.1:0-32031 GCF_009905375.1 Apium graveolens | reverse complement strand
AGACTATATGAATAGATGAGGAAGAATATGTAGAAGAAGAGGCTGAGGATACCCATCAGGGAGGGAACCCCATGAATGAATTTATGGAACTGCTAAGAGCAAATATGAACCAACAGCCTATTCCACCACAACCATGCTGCCCAACAGACTGCATCTACTGCCTTTAGGGCCTTCAAATTTCTCAAACCCCTAGAGTTTATAGGATCGCCGACCCCGTTGAAGCACGGGCCTGGCTCACAGAGATAAAAAAGTCCTTCGAGATACTAGGTGTTGAGGAACGACATAAGACCATTTTCGCTTCTTACATGCTGAAAGGAGAAGCTAACTACTGGTGGGAGTCCAAACGAAACCTAGAAACTGATGTTGTGATTCCATGGGATAGGTTTACCCGACTGTTCTTAGACAAATACTTCCCTAGGTTTATGGAAACCCTGATGGAGATTAGGTTTCTGGAGTTGAAACAGAATAAGATGACTGTGGCAGAATATGAGGCCAAATTTACTGAGTTGTCAAGATTTGTTCCTGAGTTTTTGAATACCGAAGAAAAGAAAGCGCGAAGGTTTCAGCTTGGTTTGAAAAGTGGATACAGAACTGAGTAGCAGTGTTAGAGCTGACAGATTGCCACCTTATCACAAAAAGCCTCGATTGTTAAAGCTGGCAGTGAGTAGAGTGTGAAGGAGAAGGAAAATAGGAAGAGGAGATAGGAAGCCAAGGAATAGGAACCGGGAACAGGAGCCTTCCGAGCAGGTTCATCAGGGGCAGTGTCCCAACCTGCACGAGGCCCCGGATTCAGAAAGGCCCCGAGTGAGAGCGTTGGCCAGGGCGGCGGACAATCTAGGGCAAACATTTCATAGCCAACCACGTGCCCCAATACCAGAGTGTCAAACCTGTAAGAAGAGACACCTTGGAGTGGTACCCAGACAAGAGCCCCTCTGAGATGTTACCGGTGTGACCAAATCAGACACCTTGCCAACAACTGCACCCCCCAATGTAACGTGTTTCCAATATGGAAAGGTAGGGCACATGAGAAAGGATTGCCCAACATTGAAGACCCCAGCCTCAGGGATGAACAAAGCTGCATCCAACCGACCCCTAGCTGCTAGGACCTTCAACATGACTGTTCAGGATGTTGTCCGAAACACTGACGTGATAGCAAGTACCCCTTTTGGTTAATTCCAAACATTCAAATGTCCTATTTGATTCTGGAGCAACCAAGTCTTTTATATCTCAAGATTTGCTAAAAAAGTTAAAACTTAATGCCTACCATTTATGCGAGATCATATGAGTGGAAATAGCAAACAAAGAAATAATTCCTGTAAATCAAGTACACCCTAAGTGCAAGTTGAAATTATAAGGAAAGATCTTCGAAGTCGACCTAATCCCCTTCGTGTTAGGAGAGTTTGATGTAATCTTAGGTATGGATTGGTTATCCAGCAATGGAGCGCAAATAGATTGTGAATGGAAGAAAAGTAAAGATAAGAGTGCGAATGAAAAAGAAGTAGTGTTTAAAGGTCAACGACAGAACCAGAAATTTCTAACCATACTACAGGTAAAAGATTGTTAAGGAAAGGTAACGAAGCCTATTTGGATTATGTGATAGATACCAAGAAGGAAGTCCCAATATACAGGACATACCCGTAGTAAGTGAATTCGAGGATGTATTTCCAGAAAACTTACCAGGATTGCCACCATGACCGGAGAAATAGAGTTCGCTATAGAGTTAGCACCAGGAATGACACCAGTATCCAAGGTCCCCATATAGGCTAGCCCCAGTTGAGATGACGGAACTAGCTTCTCAACTGCAAGAGTTATTAGATAATGGAATGATAAGGTGCAGTGTGTCCGCCATGGGGAGCGCCAGTACTATTCGTAAAGAAAAAGGACGGCAGTATGAGATTATGCATAGACTATCGAGAGCTAAATAAGTTGACTATTAAGAATAGGTACCCTCTCCCCAGAATTGATGACCTATTCGATCAACTCAAAAGAGTTGTACATTTTTCCAAATAGATTTAAGAACAGGATATCACCAGTTGAAAATCAAAGCGGTAAGATATACCGAAGACTGCTTTTCGCACTAGGTATGGACACTATGAGTTCTTAGTTTATGTCGTTTGGGTTAACCAATGCACCCGCAGCCTTTATGGATTTGATGAACAGAGTGTTCAAAAAGTACCTGGATATATGTGGATAGTTTTTATAGACGATATTCTGACCTACTCAAAGACAGAGCAAGAAACACGCAGAATATTTGAGGGTAGTCGTAGAAATCTTGAGGAATGATAAATTGTATGCCAAGTTCTCGAAGTGCGAGTTTTGGTTGAGAGAAGTTCAGTTTTTAGGACATGTGGTGAGTAGCAAAGGAGTTTTAGTTGACCCTGCCAAGATAGAGGCTGGTATCCAATTGGGAAAGACCAACTACCCCAACGGAGGTTAGGAGTTTTGTGGGTTTAGCAGGATATTACCGAAGATTCGTGCAAGATTTTTGCTAAGATAGCCGGTCCACTGACTAGACTTACCCGGAAGACAGAAAAGTTTGTATGGACAGAGAAATGTGAGGAGAGTTTCCAAGAACTGAAAAGGAGGCTGGTGTTAGCACCAGTGCTCGCTCTTCCCGATGGAAAGGGAGAGTTTGTGATATACAAGGATCCATCGCTTAAAGGATTAGGATGTGTACTGATGCAGCACGGCAAAGTTATAGCGTATGCCTCTCGGCAATTGAAGGAATATGAGAGAAGATACCCTACACATGATCTAGAATTAGCAGCCATAGTGTTTGCCCTGAAAATTTGGAAACACTACCTATACGGTGAGAAATACGAGATCTACACTGATCATAAAAGCCCCAAATATATTTTTACTCAAAAGGAACTGAACATGAGACAGAGGAGATGGTTAGAGTTGATAAAAGACTACGACAGTGAAATTTTGTATCACCCGGTTTAAAGCCAAATGTGGTGGCTGACGCCCTTAGTAGGAAGGAAAGACTCAAGATGATAATGACATGAAAGGAGTTAATTAAAGAATTTGAGAAGATGGAAATTGACGTGAGGATGACCGGTAAGGGAACAGAAGGATTATTTGAGATTAAGCTAGTGCCGGAACTGACTGAAAAGATACGAATATGTCAGGAAAAGAAGATGAGTGAGGAAAGAGGAACATTGACCGGTGAAGAAGTGAGATGCGAGAAGGATGAGAAAGGGATCATGAGGTATGCGTCCCGAATTTAGATTCCAAATGTGCAAGAGTTAAAGGATGAGCTACTGCACGAAGGGCACAACTCTAGATATTCAATCCACCCAAGAAGTACAAAAATGTACTGTGACCTTAAAGAATATTATTGGTGGCCTAACATGAAGAGAGAAGTAGCAGAGTGGGTCAGCAAGTGCTTGACATGCCAGAGAGTGAAGGCTGAACATCAGCGACCTAGTGGACTATTACGACCCCTAGGGATTTCGGAATGGAAATGGGAGCATATAGCCATGGATTTTGTGACAGGCTTACCAATGACAAAGACCAATCACGATGCCATATGGGTTATCATACATAGATTGACCAATCCGCACACTTCCTACCAATCAACGAAAGATACACTATAGACAGGTTGGTGGATATTTACTTGAAGGAAATAGTAGTTAGACACGGCATTCCGGTAGCCATAGTGTCATATAGAGACCCGAGGTTTAATTCCTGATTTTGGAGAAGCTTCCAGGAATGCGTAGGCACCAGACTAAACATGAGTACCACTTACAGACCCTAGAAGATATGCTACGAGTATGTGCCATTGATTTCAAAGGAAATTGGGATGACCACTTACCCCTGATTGAATTTGCTTCCAACAATAACTATCACACTAGCATAGGAATGCCCCCGTATGAAGCTCTTTACGGAAGAAGATGTCGCTCTCCCCTGTGTTGGGATGAAGTTGGAGAACACAAGATATTAGGACCAGAGTTAGTCCAGCAGACTAGAGAAATGGTAAGACTCATCAGGGAAAGACTGGTAGCAGCCCAGGACAGACAAAAGAAGTACGCCGACCAGACCAGGAAAGATAGGGAATATGAAGTAGGAGATTCTGTGATATTGAAGGTATCTCCGTGGAAAGGAGTGATGAGATTTGGAAAGAAAGGGAAGTTGAGTCCCAGATTCATAGGACCCTTTGAAATTTTGAGGAGAATAGGACCTCTAGCTTACGAACTCGCCTTGGCTCCTAATTTACAACAAGTGCACAACATGTTTCACGTGTCCATGTTAAGGAAGTACCATGCAGATGCACGATATGTAATAGAGTATGAGCAGGTAGATTTACAACAAGACCTGACCTACATCGAGCAGCCAGTAAGAATAATGGACCAGAAAAACAAGTGCTAAGGAACAAAATTGTGAAGCTGGTTAGGATCTTATGGAGAAATCAAAATGTTGAGGAATCAACTTGGGAACTTGAAGACGCAATGAGGAACAGATATCCCCACTTATTTTCTAATTGATTCCGGGACGGAATCCTTGTTAGAGGGGAAGACTGTAATAACTCGAATTTTTGAGACCTTGTAAAATATTTAATGAATAGTAACCCTGACAGACGGAAAAAACTTTTGAGCCCACACTATGTAGTGCATGAGAAAATGAGATTCGGAGTTGATATTACGCCTATACGTACCAAATGAGTGTATGTAAACGCTATTAGTTTTTGAAGAAAACGAACTTTAAAAAACGACCGTATTTACGACTTATCGAGGATTACGGGAATCACAATATAATTACGAGATTAAAATCCTACGGACTTATATTAAAGTAGGATAAATAAAAATATAAGGAATAAATACCAAAGGACTTACTTCGCAAACCAATTACGAGTAAGTATTACGGAGAAAGTTTAAGTAACCGAGCGAACGCATAAACGATTAAATAAACGTAACGCACTAACTAAACCATGGTAAGGAAGTAACCATGGTTACTTCATCAAATAGTGAGCTAACCATAGGATGATCAAGCTAGCTAGCAAAATAGTGTGCTAAGGAAGCTAACCTTGTATTTTAGCTTGTAACCTAGTAAGCTAGTAGGATTTGTCCCTAAGATATGCAACCAAGAATCAACCTAGAATGCTATATTAGGAGAATAAAATAAATTGCAAATATATCACCTCATCTTCCTACAAGCAACCTAACAAAGCATCCAAGAGAAGCAACCAAGAGGAGTATAAATACCCCCCATCACTTTATTCCATTCGACAATATTGAAGAAAAAGGGGAAATCCAATTCAAAAACTCCAAGTTCTAGCTCTTGTAAAATCACCTAATTAATTCTAAAGCCTCCTAGAAATTAAAATAAGGTAAGAAAATTCTTTCATCTCTTTTTATCAAGGTTTGATGGGTGGAATAAATTCAAGAAACTCACTAGTGAATAGTGTGAATAGTAACCTCTCTTTGGTTTCTTGATTTCAATGGTGGTTTTAGGTTCTAAAAAATTATATCAAGCACTTCCAAGCCTCCACCATCCTCAAGAACACATCTCAATATTTCAAGAAAGGTAAAAATCTTGGCCTAACTTTATTTAAGATTCATTTTAAGATCCATTTAGTATGTGGTGTAAACCTAGTATAATGAGTGTTATGGGTGAAATCTTGATGATTAAGTTAAATAGATTTAAGGTTGGTTGTTGTTGCCTCAAGAAAATGTTGTTCTTGAGAGGAGTTTGTGTGTTGATGATGATATGATGATTGTTGGTGGTTGTGTAAAGAGTTAGGGCGTAAACGAAACCCCGATCATAAACGTAACTTCGTTAAAACCAACAAATCGTACCTTTAAGTTTCTGCAGAAAGTCCCAAAGTTGTAAACTATAATTTCTTGAAAAATAACCTTTTTTTAGGATAGAAAATTTTATAAGTATCTTTTAGGCGCTTGAATCACTTGATTCTGATTTACGGATCAAAAGTTATGATCGTTTTACTAAAAGTGATTTACGCAACAAAAACTACTACGAATTATGAACTTGGAAAATATAAAGGATAGACTTAAAAGTGTTCATAAATCATGAAATTTTTACAGAGAGTAATATATTGAGTTTCCTAACTTCCATACAAATTTAAATGAAAATAATGATTTCCAAATTTTATAAAATGTCGGAGCTGAGACCGCGCGAGTAGAAACCGTAAGAATCCATAAGCGGAACCGACGACGATAATAAGAATGAACCTAAGATACTTAGGAAAATAAAGTGACCATAATGGGGATATGACTTAAAGGAATGATAAGGGTAGTATAAATTGAGAGGGTGCATAATAAGTAGCGCATGAGTGCGGGTTGCCGTAAATTAGAACGGAACCTAACAAAATGAATTGTGTTATGGTTATAGATTTCCGAGCGGAACCTAGAGCATCCTGCACCTCGAGATACCAAGACAAGTTTACGAACCCAACTCTATTTTTACTGTTGTGTTGTCAAAGGATTGTTTTACTATCATTGCATTAATACCATGCTTGCCATGATACGTAGTTGTTGAATTTTCGCATAATGTAGCGATGTTGTACGATAAAGTATATATCATGAAACGTTATTTCGCTTTAAGCGTGACGTATTATATAAGACCGAGAGTCGGTTGGAATTTAAGATAAAACCCGGGAATCATTCCGGCGATATTATAGGACAATTATAAGTCCATAGTAACATGTTTTAAAGGGACTCATCGTACACTTACGAAACATTAAAACACCTCGAACTTTTATTAAAACGATTTCCCAACGATCATATTCCCTCAACTATATTTTATTGTTCGAATAATAAATACTATATATTTATTCCTTATTATGCTCCAACGATTATTTATTTCAAACCCGATTAATCACTATAGATTATTAATTATGGAGACACAAACTAGTTGAGGAATATTATTTTAAATATTCTTTTAGAGAGAAAACCCATTTGAGGTTTAATTATTTATTGATTATCATTTAATTAATTATTATTCTTAAAGGGTTTATTATTGATTTAAAAATCATAGATCCTGATTTAAAATATACTTTCTGATTTTAGAATATCATTCGAATAATTTCAGATCGTCGGTGAATATTATCCCGACTTATTTAATATGTTGAATATAGTTTCAAGGAGAAACTTTTCTCCCTTATTAATTATCTGTTGACAATGGTCAACTAACATCTTTAGTACTTCCTCCGAAATTCTCGGAAGTACGTATATACATATATATACACTTATATCTTAGAAAGATAAGCTATTTCTATCAACAAGCAAAACGCTTGGGGAACTTCGATGTGGTTTGAGTTCTCGAGATTGATAGAATTCTTTTAAAGGACAAGGGAGGGGTAGACTCTGGTACTATGTGTGCTAGATGGACTACCAAAGGTACCGCATGCGAAGGTACTCAGTGTACTCAGGAACTTGTGAAGTATGTGTATACCCGAAAATGGAACATGTTGCCCGAATGCGGCAAGGGTGATAACCGGGATACGAATGTATTATCCTTCTACTAGTAGAAAAGGTTACTATTATTGTATTATGACTGATCATCGTATACGGTGGCTCCAACGAGTGTCCTAATTCTTCCAATTGGAATTGAGATGCAATACCGTAACCCAAGCCTAGGTGCTGGGATTACTATTAAGGTATTCGTAGGATATTAAAATCCCTTAAAGAATTGTTTTCATAAGAAGGTGTGTATCACCAAGGAAAACTATTTTCGAATAAAACATAATTATCATATATGATGTTATCATACACTCATTTTCATACTGTACATTATTATGCTGGGCATTATAGCTCACACTTATTTTCTTAAATTGACACAACACAACAGTGAATCAAGATGCCTTCCATGAGAACCACATCCAGGAAACGGGTAGGAAATGGCCAGCTATTCCGTAGATTGTTTGGTGTTGTACCACAGGCTGTCAGAATAAGCTGGATTAGTTTTCAGTTGTTTATAATTTGGCTTATTTATAAGTATGACTTATGTAAGGTAAGAAACAAGAAATGTATATTTGGTCAACGGACTAACCTTACCTAAAGGTCACTCCCGGTAAGACTAATTATATTTGGGTTATAATAAAATTACTCTAGTTATGATGGTTCATTTCCAAGGAAATAACCTGTAAGTGTGTGTGTGATAAGTGTTGGTCGTGAAGCGTGAGTATTTACATATTGTAGTGTGAGTTGTGTGAGTTTGGATGGCGTGGCTTCCGAGACTCTTGACCCCGGATTTTGGGGCACCAGAAATTATCTGATGATCGGTGGTGATATGTGGATGTTTATATGTGGTAAAGTATAGGCACATTAATTTTCTTATGTACAGAATAAAATATAGATAGTTATGGTATTTTTCTGGTAATTTTTGGAGTGGTATATGATTTTATAATGATTTATGAATTTATTAATTATTTTTTGAATAATTACAAAACTATTTTATTAAACCGGGAATCGTCCAACTTCAACCTTTTTTGCATTTTTACAAGCCAAAACTCTTCGGAAAACTCCTTCCTAACCTAATCTGATAATTCCAGACATTTTCCATGTTTTGACTTTTTTGATCTGGGTTACGGTTTGACTCGTACGCGTCTCGGCGCAAAATTTTCGATACGATAATCATTTCGATAGATAAAAAAAAACCCGTATTCTTGAAAGACGGGATATTATTACATTATTTTCATATAGAGTGTTTTATTAGAAGCCCGGTTTGGATAATTATCCAATGCGGGTATCAAATCGGATCGTCTTTACAGTTACTTAGCGGATAAGTAACTTAATTATCGATCCAATACGATCCAACACATACCGATAATTCCATAAATATAAAAATATACATTTTCTTATTTCATTTTATTCATATAATCATAATCAATCAGTAGAAACGGATAAAATATAGAGAAAACCCTAACAACACCGCGTTCTTCAAAATCAAACCTAATAACAAAGGTATTTGGGCGTGCAAGTTGTCGAATCGGAGCATGTAAAAAGTACTTTCAGAATCTACAATCAATTTCACTACAGAAATCAAAGGTATTTTTATTTATATTTATTTAATTCGAATTAAATTATAAGTAAAACATGAATTTTTGATTTTTATATTGTTCATGTGATTTGATGATTGTATTTTGTATATAATTTTATTCTGATCATTTTGGTATATTATATGTTGAATTTGGAGTTCAATAACATATAGAAATTTGGGTTTAATTCTTGAATTATTAAATTAGGGTTTATAAGGATATGAATGTTCTTAATTGAATTTGGGACTTTGTGATTCAAGGGTTATTGTTTGATTTTGATGATTGATATAACTTCTTTATATGATTTACAATCGATTCATGCATTATTTTGTAGCGAACGATTGCTAAATCAATTATATCATGTTTTTGTTCTTTTAGTTTTATTCGTTTTTAATTTTAATTTTTCTGGATTATAGATGTACTTGTTATTTTGATGGGGTTAAATAGATTGCAAATAATCTAAGCTTCATTTTGGTAATTAGAACTCGAATTTTGGTCGAGTATTTCATGATTTTGGTATGTCGCCGGATTTTGGTCCGGTGTTGATCAATTTTTATCGGAAAATGGGAAGGGCAGATCAATTGAACTCAGCGTTGTTGTATTCATGCTACAGGATTATTTCTGGATCGATTAAGCTAAGAATTCGATTTGAACGGAGTCGTTTAGGGGTCGATCGGAGTTCTTCAGAATTTTTGAAGGTCGCCGGCCGTTTTCTGGAAATTCCAGAATCGGAAGTTGTTCTTCAAACTCCGGCGAGCTCTGCCGCCTGTTGATCCATCGGGGAAGACAACCCCACCCCAATTTCTGTTTATGCAGATATTTTATTATAAAATCATCAAAATTCTGATTTTAATTCTAGAAAATTCATTTTAATTCAAAAATTTATTTGGTTAATTATTTTAAATAATTAACTGAATTATTTTAATTTTAGAATTTTTTTTCTTTTATTCAAAAATCCCAATTGGATTTAATTGTTTATAAATTGTTTTAAATGATTATTTATGAATTTAATTGATTGATTAATTTATTTAATCAATTAATTTATTCTACAAATAATTAAATAAATGTAATAATTTATAATTAAGCCATATGATGATTTAAAAATCATTTTTAGGTTTTTAAAATTATATATAGGTATTTAAAATTCAACTAATATTATTATTAATTGAATTATTATTATTTTATTCATAATAAATCAACCGTTCGTCCGTTTAATACGAAACGAACGCCTCTAGATTCAGAAAAATATTATGCTTCTATTAAAAATATTTTCGAGACCTAAATTATTTTGTATCAAAGGGCGTTTGTTTTATGAATCATTCTGAGTCGGTTATTGATCGATAAAATACTTTTTTTGACCCGATTTTAACTTACGTGTTACATGAATTATGTGACTATGTGTTAAATGAATAATATGATTACATACCTTATGTATACGTGTTATGTGAATTATGAGTCAACGTGTCTTTTAAACGTTATCTAATCAGAATATGATCCTTATCTGTTATTATCGGATGGATAGACGATAAGAATAAGCGTAAAATAGACAATTATACATTGTCGGTTAATTGGAATAGTATTCTCCTATGATAGATACACCTAGTTCAAGGCATTCAAAGCCAGGAGGTGATAGTGAAAGTAATTTCTGATTGTGTATGGTAATGGGACGAGTAGATACAAAGTAGATGTGAGCAAAGAATGGTGATTCAAGATTAGAAAGCAAATCAATTAAGGCAAGTATTCCTAAACTTTCTTATGATATACTGCAAATATTCCTTCCCTATTCTAAGTTCAAAATAGTTAAATGTTTTTATATTTCGCTGCAATTACTCTTATTTATGCAAGTAACTTTTTGATCTTGTTCCTTGGTTATCGATTGATCTCTTGAGAAAATACCTATTATTTCGGGTTATTTGCGAACGCTGAATTGGGATATTTTGAAATCAATATGATTTGACATCAAAATACTCTACAGACTGGATGGTTACGATGAGGGCCAGTGATGGACTGGACCCTAAGGGCCAGAGATGGCTGGACCCTTAATTACGGAGGCCTTAGTGCCTAGGTACCTTATATATTGGTGGTTCTATACAGATGGGTATAGATCCGCACTATATCCTGCCTGATCAGCAGGTTATAGTGCATATGTTGGTTCTAGTGTCTAGTCTAATTTATTGTTGATCGCCATTAATGGAATTCCTTCTTGGAAAGTTTATGGTGACAAAAACAAACCAAGATTTGATTCAAGAACTGAATCAGTGAAACGTTTACTATTCTTTTATAGAGAAATGTGATTTATGATTAAAGGTCAATAAGGGCCGATGTTTTATTCGCCCAACTGTTTTAAATAAATAAAAGTGTTTTGAAATCATTTAAAGATTGTTCTCAGAAGTTTCTTTGATATGATACCTGGAAACCAATTATGATACTTGTTGGGCATTTTTGGCTCACTCTTGCTTTGTGAATTCTTATTTCTTTCAGTATCAAATGGGTGAAGTTGGAGGTGTCAGAGTGATTAAGACAAGGAAGTTAGTAAAGTGGTAATTAAATTGTATTTAGTTATTATAAATTTTAGAAGGTTAGATTCTTATTTCATACCATAACCTGTAAACGATCTAGAATAATGAGGGGTTATCTGTATATTTGTTTTAATATACAAGATTATATGGTTAAAAGTTGTTTAGTGACACACAATCCTGACCCCAAATTTGGGAATGTTACAATTTTCGTACTCTCATCTCTTCGCACAAACCCTAATTTTTGAATGGCTACCACTGAGTCTGTTTCTTCATTCTCTGCGATTAAGTATGTGTTAAATCACACGACTTTTCCGGCTACAAACTTTAAATCCCCTTTGCATGAAACTGACATTCCTGATATTTTCAGAGTAATTCAGGATTTTTTAACCCAAAGTGATATTATGTATGCTTCCATTGCTCCTTCTAGAATTTGGTTTAAACAGATTATGAAGACTTGGTAGAATTTAACTATTGATGCTGAGAAAGGGGTCACTCTATTCACTTAAAAGAATCAGAAATATGAGATCAATGCAACAGTAGTTGAGGCCGCTTTGAAATTTCCTGCACTGAATGGCGGGATACCAGTAGTGACTCCTATTACAACTCTCTTTTACTACGTCATAGAGATTGGCCATTGCATTGAGTTTACCAAATCCAGGAATATATTTAGAACTAAGCTTATAAAAGAATGAAATTTCTACTTTGATTTTATAAGCAGAGCCTTTCTGAATAAGGTATCTAACTTTGATTCCCTTCCATTATCTTTACTACATATTGGTTACTCATTGATATATGGTCATGATTTTGATTATGGTAACACTATTATGCATTTCCTGATAGCTCAATTTAGTGATAAAGCTGGTGGTGTTGGTTATACTAGGTTTTTATAATTGAGTTTTACATATCTTTTACCTGGTGAAAGTTTTGAAAAAGATAAATTATTCATGATCTTTCGAATCAATTTTAAATCTCTGACTGATTTAGCAAAAAGGAAAGATACTTTCAAGAGAGGAACAGTTTTACCATGAGAATTGTTGGTGTTTTTTTTCTAACAAAAAGCCTAACAAGTATAGTTTTCCAAAGATTGACATTGTGGAACAGGGCACATCCAACCCTATTCCTGACCAAAGTGTCCATTTTTCTTCCATTAAATTGAAACACTTTATCACCTCTGGTTCTTCTCAAAGGAAATCAGTTGTAAATTCAAAGATAATAGCTAAGACTGATGTGTCTCAGAGACAATCAAGTCTAAAGGTTGTTTCACAGTCACCTAAATCTTTGGAGCAAAAAGGTGGACTAAGGAAGAAAAGTGTTTCATCAGTAACAAAAATCAAGAATAATGTAGGAAGAAAGAGAAGGAAAATTTAGCTGGTGTTAAGCTGGTTGATGAACCATCAGACACTGAAAGTGACAGTGATGGTCTAGTTGTATTTAAGAAGCCTGCTAGACCAGTGGAGGTTACTGGTGCTAATGGAGAAGAAAAAACAGAGTTCATTTCCAGCTGCTAAGCCTAAGAAAAGGAGACTGATGAAGGCAGCAGAAAAGGTTCCCAAGAAATTAGATGGTCTTACGATGTTGGCTGATATTGTTCTGTATCAGGAATCCACACATCCTGACAAGTTATTATCAAATCCTGACAGGTCTCAAGCAATTCCTAACAAGAAAGTGACAATTTCCAATCAGACAGTTACTATATCTCAAACAACCAAGATAGTTGAGATTGCTAAGGAAGTTGGTATGCACAAGTCTATCAAGGGAAAGGCACAGACTTCAACAGTTTATCTAAGTAAAAAGACTAAACTTTAATCACCACAGAAGGGGTACAGTATACAAGAACCATCTTCTCAACATAAGGATGCACATGTTAATGCCCCATCTATACAAGAATCGCCTACTCAAAGTGTAGGTGCAAGCATAACATCACATCTGACTATTCCTGACATTGCTCAAGGAAGTCATATTTATGTGGCTGATAAAATTCTGAAGACAGTACAAGATAGGGAAGCTCATCAAAATCAAATTGATGGATTGGATGTTGTTATCAATGATCCTATCTTTAAGGAAAGCACACAAGAACCTTCAGTTCAAAGGATTGAAGAAGCTTCTACCCCTCAAGTCACACAAGAACCAACAGTTCAAAGTACTGTTGCAGACATAGTATCAAATCCTAATATGGAGTCAATTCTTGACAAGCAGCACATCCCTGATACAAGGACAATTCCTGATGAAGTTAATCCTGATTTTAGAAATCCAGATGTACTAATCACTTCTCAAGAGAAGATTGACGCCATTTTTGGTACAACCACTCAAGGCTATACCAATGGTTTATACTACTCAAAGTACAAATCCTTTATACTCTTTTATCTGATGACATGACAATGATTAGACCTTTACAAAAGAATACCTCTAGTCATATGATCACGGACAACTCTTCATCCATCTCTTATTTCTGTAAGAAAAACTTCTCTGAGCTTTTCATGTGAAAATGAGAGAAAAAATTTAGTGAAAAACAGAATTAAAGAGAGGCAGGATCCTTACCTGGTAAAAGGAGAGGTAGTTGAGTGTTAGGATTTAGTTAATCCTTGTAAGCAAGCTCTGACTATTAAAAGTCATGAGATGAGTGGTGTAAGAAGTGATGAGATCACTTTAAAAGAATAGAGAGATTTAGGTACTTATGGTTCTTTTCTTATAGGATCTACACAGGTAACTAATCCTTTTACGTCAAATCCTGATTTAAATCTCAAAGGCATAATTCCTGATTCTGATTCTGATATTCCTGAGAAATCATCTGGTGATCATGATGATTCTGATGACTCTGATGATGATAATCCTGATGATGCTGCTCTGAAAGCTGGTATTGAAGCATCTAAATTGTCTAATTTTTGTTCATCATCTAGTCATGCTCCTATTCTTCATCCTCTTAGGCCTCAAGGATGGAATCATTATTGGAGATTGTTATTCCCAAACAATCTAAACAAAAATTACAGAAGGGGGGTTGAATGTAATTCTGGCTTCTTTTTATTTTAAGAATGATTCTTCTACCAATAACTAACTATGTTTGATTTGCAAGGGTGTGGAATAAGAATATAACAGAAATCAAATCACAAAGCAATTAAATACAAGTATTTAAAAACTTTCCGGTGGATTGAACTTTTCCATCAGAGATATATATTAAGTAGACAACCCTGTGATACAAATAGTACACAGTTGCTTACAAGTTGAACAACAAGAACTACAGAAAATTTCTTTACAGATTTTGTTTTTTCTATTTCTCTAGTCTTTCTTGCTAACTTGGATACTTTTCAACTTGTTACACCTTGGTTTATATATCACCAAGTTACATAATAAAAAGATAAGATAATAAGACAAACTATATCTAGTCTAACTTCATGGATTTACACTTCTCTTTCCGACATCTTTGTATATCATCTGTTTAACATGGAAATGGAAATGCTTCTTTGTTCTCTAAATCCTTCAAACAGGCTGCCACATTCCATTTGCATAAAATCAACGCATGTGAATGTCAAGTCACTATCCACTGCTCTATTGAATTTAAACATCCATTGTGTAATAACCCCAATTTTTGGAATTTTTGAAACCCTTATGAATAGTGTTTTGCTGATTATGCTGAATAAGAAAACTTTTCATGCCACACTATATAGGGGCTCTTTTATTGATCTTCTGGGATATTATTAGTACTCTATATGATAAATAAGTGTATGTAAAGATCGTCAGAATCCAAATTCGAACACTTTGATTTTTCCCGAAAATCTACCAGATACAGAAAGAATTGAGTATAAGGTAACTAGATAAAAAGGATTTAAATTAAAGGATTTTAAGAGAGGATCATAAAAGGATTATAATGTATTGAGAAAGGTTAAGGAAACCCCAGTAATAAGATCCCGGGTATGATCCCTCAAACGATAAACGAAAATGAGAGTTAAGCGAACCATATAACAGATCAGCGGTCATTAGGCAAACAATTAGGAAGTTAATCAAGGAGATTAGGGATGATGAGGTCATCCAACCAATAAGGAGAGGGCAAGTAAGAGATGATGACACAATAAGGTGATGCAAGCATGACATAGGGAAGGAGGAGGTGTGATGTTTTATAACCACACAAATATAAGGTTAATAAGGTAATTAACCAAAAATCAAAACAAAACCAACCAAGCTAAGCTAAACAAATCACAAACACAAAAATCTCTCTTTCTTCCAAGCTTGCTCTCGGCTTTTCCCCATTTTCAAGAAGAAGAATTTCAAAATTCAAGTTCCAAGCTTCCTTAATTGGTAAGTTAATTATCTAGTACTCCTATGCATAGATATAGCTATCCCATGAGTTTAAGCTTCAAATTCCCTTCACAATATCTTCCAATAATTCAAGGAAGAAGATGGTGAATAGTAACTTTCAAAAAAAATAACTTTAGTTTTTCTTGAATTTTATGAAAGTTTAAGGTTATACAAGCGGGATCAAGGTTCTTTAGGCATTCAAAGCTCTTGTGTTATGTTAAGAAGCTTCAAGAAGGTATAAACTCCAAACCCTAGCTTTAGTTTTGAGTATTTAGGAATGGTTATGATTGATATAGTATATGTAAAGCATGAAGCTTGTTTGTTTAGAGTTTGGGTTGGAGTGGTAGTGAAATGAATGTTGAATCTTGTTTGATTTGTTAAAGGAATTAAGTATAGTTTAAAATTCATGATAAGAATAAATAAATTGGAAGAACTTGAGGTGTTGGGAATGTTGTAGTGTGTTTTGGAGGGCTGTTGGTTTTATGAATGAATTGGGATTGATTGGTGGTCGATTTGAGATGGTATAAAATTGGGAAATCGCGTAAACATAGCCGTCGTAATGTCCGATTTACTTTAGACTGCTTTTGTTCATAACATTAGGACCCGAGAACTCCCTGTTAGGTTTTCACAATTGCCATGATTAGATAGTTCATGTTACGAGCTTCATTTTGATATGTGGTTCGTTTGAATCCGATGTACGGTTTAGGAGAAACGACCGTTTTATGTAACGGCGTTTTGCGACCGAACCATTACCCCTCGCCTTACTTTGAAACATTGGTTAAAGACCCTAACTGACTAATTGGAGTATGAAACATTTATGTAAAGTGTAATAGGCAGTTGGTAAGGCACTCGCGAAAGAATCGCTTTAAAACTCTTAATGGTTAATTTATTAAAAATGGTGGAGCCGAGGGTACTCGAGCGACTTAAGTGAAGCGTTAAGCGCAAAGCGAGCATTAGTCTAGAGTGGTTACATTATATATTCATAAGCGACTTTGGTTTAATTGCGACTTATATGTTGTTTATAGGTGCCAGACTCGTCCCAGGCCTTTTATTACCCCCAGTCACTCAGCAAGTTTTTCTACCCGTTTTACTGTTGTTGCGATGTATATATGTATATGCATTATCTTGTGATAAGTGCATGTTGGTTATTAGCAAATTTTGCGATATATTGAGCATGCTGAGATAGTATAATATATGCATGTCTGTTTCGTATCTGGTTATCTATCTGTTGATTTCAATGCTTATAGTTGCATAATACCTATGCTAGAGATAAGCAGTAGTTGCGTATACCCTTAGATAGGGGACCCAGGTGAACATTTTCTAAAACCGGGAGTCGATGTTCCCGAGTATATTATATATATATTTATATATATATATATTGATATAGTTTTCAAAACTATTAATCGAATAAGGTTATTCGATAACTTTATTTTATTTAATGATATTATTTTGAATATTCATTCGAGGACTTATGACTCGTTTTTTTTAATTAATATTATTTGAATATTTTCGAGGACTTATGACTCCGTTTATTTATTTAATGAATATTATTTGAATATTCATTGAGGACTATGACTCCGCTTATTTATAAATAATATTCTTTATTTTATTAAAGAATAATGTCGATAATCAAACTTATTTTGATTATTCAAATAAAGATAGTACTTTCGTATAAGTATATCTTTGGTTATTTAATATCATTTCAAGTATAAGTTTTACAACTTCTACTTCAATTATTTGTATAAAGATTATTCTTTATGGGAATATTATTTAAATAATATATTCAGATATTTTCTAATATATTGGGACTGATTTACTTTATTAAATCAGCATTACTCCAAACACTCTTTAAAGTGTTTTCGAGTCTTTAAAATGATTTTTAAAAGTTAGAGCGGATCCCAAAACTCATTTTTATATATTTAAGATCTTCCTTTTAAAGGGGATTTAAATACTCGCTCAAAACCTGAGGGATCCGGCTCTGTGGTGTATTTTATATTCGCAACAAGGTTGCTGTTTTGGTAAATGAATTGATTACTTACCCAACGTTCGGGAAGTAAGTCCATCTATTGAGTCGGCATAAGCAACATGGGCTCAGTGGGCGTCCATGAAAGTGTAAGTGGCTCAGTGGGAGTCCATCAAATGCGTAAGTGGCTGAGTGGCAGTCCAGCATAAGGTCCTATTGCGACCAGGGTGATGACCAGTGGGGAATTCGTCCATCTACTAGTAGAAAAGGTTACTTATTGGTATCTTTGCCTGATCAGCAAGATATCAGGTTTATGCCAAGGTTTTTCCTTTCCAAATTCATTGGATATTGCAACTCTGTTTATACTTTACATACAGAGGTTTTCAAGGAAAATGTATGAGAGATATATTATATAGGTATATATATATCGGGACTTAATGAAGTATCTCGTAACTTCATTATTTATAACGATATTTCAAAGATTGAATCTATTATAATCTTATCTTGTAGTCTCATCTATGTGATGAACTTTTGAAACATTATAACTTGAACGGTGGTAGTTCAAGTAGTATTCGAAAAGATATAAGTATATTGGAGTATCTTGTAACTTCATCTTTTAAACTTATATCTAGTAAATGATTATCTTGCATGACAAAGATTTTCAAAAACGTTGAGACAAGGTTAGATATATGAGATCACCTTGCAACGATATTTTATACAGTTATAAACTGGAACTCTGTGTTATTATACATGAAGAGGATTTCAAGATTGTGAAAAGTATATATGTATATACTGAATATTTTGCGACTTGGTCGCGTTAAGATATCAGCTTGGTTCATTTCTTCTTGACCAAGACTTTCATGAGTACTATGAGAATGCTCATATATTGTTAATATTATACATATTATTTGGTGGGCTGTTGCTCACCCTTGCTTTCTTCTTTCATCACACAACAACAGATAGAAAGATGAACAGGACCAAGCTCCCAATTCGCGAGCGGATAGGAAACGTTCCGCAGTTTCCTATAGGCGTTGATGTCGCTGTAGCTGAGGTAGGAACTACCAATAGGCTAGGCTTTCAACTTTTGATGTACCAGACTTATGTATCTTATCAATTGTAATAATGGCAAAGAAATGTAAATTTATTCAGAAACCCTTTTAAGGTGTAATGGCATAATTGGAATAAAATGACTGTGTTATTTTTGGATATTCATCTCTGAGACTATAACTTGTGGTGTGTGTGTTTATGTGGGTCACAGTACAGAGTAGTTGATTTTATTAAGATTGGGTGTTATTAAGGGAAATGGAACTCGTGACAACCCGGATCCCCGACCCCGGATTTGGGGGTGTTACAGAAATGGTATAAGCGAAACCTCAGAGATGATATGACGTTAAAATAATAAGTTCACTAAGATAATAAGAACTCTTGCCAAGTTCATAGTCGGGCTACCTAACGTAGTACTGACAGTTAAAACCCTTATGGGAACCCTTATAAATATCGTGATAGAAGCGTAGTTCGTTATCGTAGATGGTAGCGGGACTCCGAACCCTGAGGTTGAGGAGCAACACGCGATGATGTTTTATTACTAATTGGAGATCGGATTGTGGATCCGATAGAGCGTCCTAACGCAGGACCGGATGATGTTCATATTGAGGATGTAGTGGTTGAGGATGTTGTCCTAGATGGGATTGTTGCTGAGGAGGATCTCGTGGAGGATCCTAACAAGAATGAATAAAGGACCACTGAGGAATTGATGACCATGGTTAGGGCGACTACCAGAGGTAGGATTGGCCGGTCACTACCAGAGGTTCGTTCAAGTTTGTAAAGATAGTAGCCCCTTTAACGCGGCTTACTCATAAGACTGAGAAGTTCGAATGGACAGAGAAATGCGAGAACAGCTTTTAAGAACTGAAGCAATGATTGGTGACGGCCCCTATGATGGCATTGCCGGATGGAAAAGGAGATTTTGTGATCTGTAGTGACGCTTCGCATAAGGAATTAAGGTGCTTCTTATACAGCACATCAAGGTAATCGTGTACGCGTCAAGACAATTAAGGGAATATAAAATTCGATATCCCCACCCATGAGCTTGGGCTCGTGGCAATAGTTTTGCCCTAAAGATTGGAGGCACTACTTGTATGGAGAGAAGTGCGAGATTTACCTAAGCCATAAGTGCTCTAGTACATTTTCACGCAGAAAGAGCTCAACATGCGCCAAATGAGGTGGTTAGAGCTAATCAAGGATTACGATTATGAGATTCTTTATCATTCGGGGAAAGCCAATGTGGTGGCTGATGCCCTTAGTAAAAAGGAGAGACTCAAGATGATAATGTCTTTGAGAGAGTTTATAAGAGGTTTTGAGAAAATGGAAATAGAAGTGAAGGTAACCGGAGCCGGTACCGAAAAGCTGTTTGAGATTGCAATACAGCCCGAATTATTGGAAAAGAACAGATTGTGCCAGAAAAAGTGATGAATGAAGGCAGAGAGCCAACAAATAGATAAGAGATTAATACCGAGAAAGATGATAAGGGAATAATGAGGTATTCCTACAGAATTTGGGTTCCAAATGTTCAAGAGCTTAAAGATGAGATCTTAGATGAAAGCTAGTTTGAGGAATAAGATTTAGAGCAAACCCTGAACGTGATAGTCAGGGAGGTCGCCATCAAGATAGAAGGAACCCATAACATGATGAAGTGGAAAATGAGGATTTAAAATATGTAGGAGGACCCCGATTATGGGGAGGAGGAGGGAATGTTCAGACTAAGGAAACAGAAGTCGAGTAAGGAAAGGAGACCCGAGACGGTACTCCTATACGAAAATTTATGGACCTTTCTAGACAGAACTTAGACTATTATCCCCAACCACCACCCTGAGGAAACAATGCGGTGAGAAATTCTTTCAGGACCTTTAAGTCGCTAAGCCCTTAGAGTTCCAAGGAACAAGCTGACCCAGTCGAGGCAAGAGCCTGGCTAAAGGAAATATAGGAATCATTTGAGATTCTAAATGATGGACGAATCACAAAAGACTATTTTTGTCACTTACCCTCCTAAGAGAAGGGCCACCACTGGTGAAAGACCAAGAAAGGCACGGAGCCAGAGGTTAGAATAAACTGATTAAAGTTCAGTCAATTGTTTTCGGGAAAGTAATTCCCAAGGTTATGGAGATAGTGTAAAAGCTTTAGAGTCAGAACAAAGGCGGACGAGTATGATGAAATATGAAGCTAAGTTGTAAAAGTTGTCAAGATTCGTTCTGATGACAAGAATCCCAGAACGATGTGATGAAGTCAATGATTAGTGGGTTCATGAAATAATGATAAGAGAAAGGAAAATAAAAAGAAACTGAAGTGGAAAGGAATATAAAGGCAATAGAGTTTGAGGAATGATAAGGGAGTTGGGTATGAGGAAACCCTAAAGACTCGTAGCAATAGAAATAGAAAAGTATGTAATCGTCAGGATGAGGGTGATTCACCATGAGTTAAAGTTGATGATTGAAGGAATAAGAGATACATATATTTTATCCCCTGTAAGTTGGGAGGATTTGAGGAAACCTTGAGATAGTTCGAAGGATAAATATTGAGACGCGGATAGACTGAGGAGACAAGGAAGTAAGAAATTAGGAAAATTGGATGAAGGAAGTGACCTTCAAGAATGTGAAGTGTAAGACCGGTGGCTTGATACCCAGGAAGGGAGACGCCAGGTATGAGAGATATCCCAACATTGAGATGACTGTTGAGATAAACAACAAAAGTAAATACGGAATTATTAAGAAGAAGTTCACGTTGAACACGACCAATATCTTCCAGAACATCCTTGTTATCGTTACCAAATCAAGCAAGAAAAGTAGATAACCGTAGTTATCTTTTGGAGGCCATATTGATTGACCTCATTTTGAATACAGATGTTATTGTGAAATTAGGCATATACTATCGAGGTGGGAATGATGATAAAGACACCCTTATCAGGGATATATGACTTGATTTATCCATGGAAGGATGCATGTACCTTTTTAAAGGTGGCATTAAAGATAGAACATCGGTAACTTAAAATCCTAGGGGAATGCATAAAGGTTGGCATTTCACCCTTAATAGGGATAGTATGAGTTTTGACAGTATGAATTGGAAAGGATTAAGGTAATAACAACCTTTAAGATCAGTGAAATTTTTCAGAAGTACATAGACAATGGTTCTAGTATTAGTAAAGGGTATTTGATATGCCCTGTATCTAGGGAATACAGGAGGAACGATTCAAGGATAACCTTAGAGGTTTTACAAGGAGAAAGGTAATATTCAAAATTCTCAAGAATAGAAAATGTTGATAAAGGAAATATGACGTAATTATAATGATGCCAAGTGGGGCACGTGTTAAACCACGAGAAAGTATGGATCGAACCAGTAAAGGTCGAAATTCAGGGCATTAGGACCTAAGAAAAGATGTTCTAAGTATGATTGAGAGTCAGTCGTGACATGATTAACCTCTAAAGACTGAGGCAAAACTTATGGAAAAATGGTGATTTTTTTTTACTCATCAGATTTAAGGAAAACATTTCACAAGCAGTGATTGAAATGAGGTAGAAAATTTAGTTGGAGGTGGTTAAAATGACATTGATTGTAAGGAAATTTTACTATCAGGAAAGGCCAAAGAGGTGGCCGACACTTTAAAGGTAAGAGGATAATTATAGGCGCTTGTGCCAAAGAATACAGTGATGATGGTTAAAGCGTGAAGGTTGTATTATGGTTTGGAAGATTGACATTCCTTCTGATGACTGTGCAATACCCAACCGTAATAGTAGTTGGTAAAGGTTTAATTCGTGTAATCGCCATGAGCGGGCTATCTATCTTAGAAGGTACTATCTTGAGATAAGCCAGGACCATGTTTCAAAAAGGACTAAACGAACCTTGAGTTAAGTCTTCTATTGAAGGCATATGATTAAGAATGGTATTAACCTGCTATCGTTGCTTTGATTGAAACTCTTCTGCAATTTATATGCTTCATGTCATGTATGTCAGGATCAGGAGTGTTCTTCATGAATTATGAATGGTGATTATGTTAACTCCTTAGAAGAATTATATACGACATGTATGGACTCCGTATGGTTAGATATTAAGATTTCATGGAAAGTGAATGACGACAGTAGGTCAGTGGTGGACCATAGTAATGCAGCAATGATTCTGCGAGTAATGAGCTGATTACAACCGTGAGAGTTGTATTGGAATGGATGTTGAGATTGAGTACCACTAATCGGGTCGTGTGAGTATAAGTTATCATTGATAGACTAATTAAGTAGATTATCTACCTATTGAATATTTATTCCTCCTTATCAAAAGGGTCGTATACTATACGAGGAAGGTTGCGATGCAAGCATAGAATTCTAGTAACGATGATGTCTAGAATGAGATCCCAGATTCGATTTTCAATGTCGAGGGAGTTTCAAAGGTGATTGTGTATAAGCTCGAGGAAGAGCATGGGTCCATAGAATGATGGACGGAATAGCAAAAATATTTAGCATGTGAAATGCGATGCGATAATACTTGATGTTGATATATATACTATATGATTTGTTTCCTATGACAAACCTCTATAGTTCAGAGGTAGATTCCAAGCCAGATATTTTATGGCAGTATATTTTATATATATACAATTCTCTTCAGTTCGTTCTTTTCTCTCTTTTCATTTCATATAAGCTGAGAAGAACAACCCTTCCAGAAGGGGAGGTATTGCCGAATGACTATCTATCTGTGTGATAGAAGCCTAGTAGGATACCATCTATTGTTTAATTGCTTGTCAAGTACTAAAGGCTGGCCACCTTCTGTACTAACTATGCGATATAACAAGTGTTCATGATCATAGTGATCTCTCAAAAATTTTTTACTTCTATATGAAGGACCAAGCTTTCGAAGATGGAAGCAAAAGGAAGTAGTATCAGTATGGTATTCCGATTCTAACGCGTTCGTGATACTAAGGTTGACGTGGTTATTAAAAGGTTATAGAACGCTAACGAGCAAAAGTAACCAGTATAGTATTATGTACGGAAGATAGTAATGACTATAAACTGGAAAAGAATGGGTATTGAGAAGCAAAAGCCATAGTGCTAGAAGCTATGATGAGAGTCTGTGCAATAGACTTGAATGAATTTAGAATGATCACTTAACGCGGATTGAGTTTTCTTATGAAAATAGATCATATGTCATTATCGAGATGTCGCCTTATAAGATCCTTGAGGGAAGACAATGTCGATCTCCCTTATGATATGATGATGTTGCAGAGCGCAAGATGCTTAGACCGTAGTGGTCCAAAGGACCAAGGATATAATAGATTTAATTAGAGGACGGCTGGTAGTAGCCAAGATGGGAACACGAAGTATGTTGATTTGATATGAAAGGACAAGGAATAGGAAGTAGGGGACCTAGTGCTGTTATAGGTATTCCCTTGGAAAGGATGGATGAGGTTCGGAAAGAAAAGAAAGCTAAGCCCACGAATTGGACCCTTTGAGGTATTAAGACGTACTGGGAAGTTAGCATATGAGCTAGCCCTACCCCCGAACATGTAGCAAGTTCATAACGTGTTCCACGTATCAATATTAAGGAAGTATAATTCGGATGCCAGACAAATAAGGGCATATGAGCGCATAGACATGCAACACGACGTAACCTATATGGAGCAACCAGGAAGGGTTATAGATTGAAAAAGGAACAAGTGCTTAGGAGAAGGGTTATCAAACTATTCAGAGTTTGATGGAAGAACCACAATGTGGGAAAATTTACTTGAGAATTAGAAAGTGCAATGCTAAGAAAGTATCCCTATTCATTTTCTATCTGATTCCGGGACGGAATCCTTTTAAGGAGGGGAGACTGTAATAACCCCAATTTTTGGAATTTTTGAAACCCTTATGAATATGTTTTGCTGATTATGCTGAATAAGAAAACTTTTCATGCCACACTATGTAGGGGCTCTTTATTGATCTTCTGGGATATTATTAGTACTCTATATGATAAATAAGTGTATGTAAAGATCGTCAGAATCCAAATTCGAACACTTTGATTTTTCCCGAAAATCTACCAGATACAGAAAGAATTGAGTATAAGGTAATAGATAAAAAGGATTTAAATTAAAGGATTTAAGAGAGGATCAAAAGGATATAATGTATTGAGAAAGGTTAAGGAAACCCAGTAATAAGATCCCGGGTATGATCCCTCAAACGATAAACGAAAACGAAAGTTAAGCGAACCGTATAACAGATCAGCGGTCATTAGGCAAACAATTAGGAAGTTAATCAAGGAGGTTAGGGATGATGAGGTCATCCAACCAATAAGGAGAGGGCAAGTAAGAGATGATGACACAATAAGGTGATGCAAGCATGACATAGGGAAGGAGAGAGGTGTGGTTGGTTTATAACCACACAAATATAAGGTTAATAAGGTAATTAACCAAAAATCAAAACAAAACCAACCAAGCTAAGCTAAACAAATCACAAACACAAAATTTTTCTTTCTTCCAAGCTTGCTCTCGGCTTTTCCCCATTTTCAAGAAGAAGAATTTCAAAATTCAAGTTCCAAGCTTCCTTAATTGGTAAGTTAATTATCTAGTACTCCTTATGCATAGATATAGCTATCCCATGAGTTTAAGCTTCAAATTCCTTCACAATATCTTCCAATAATTCAAGGAAGAAGATGGTGAATAATAACTTTCAAAAAAATAACTTTAGTTTTCTTGAATTTTATGAAAGTTTAAGGTTATACAAGCAAGGATCAAGGTTCTTTAGGCATTCAAAGCTCTTGTGTTGTGTTAAGAAGCTTCAAGAAGGTATAAACTCCAAACCCTAGCTATTTTAGTATTTAGGAATGGTTATGATTGATATAGTATATGTAAAGCATGAAGCTTGTTTGTTTAGAGTTTGGTTGGAGTGGTAGTGAAATGAATGTTGAATCTTGTTGATTTGTTAAAGGAATTAAGTATAGTTTAAATTCATGATAAGAATAACATAAATTGGAAGAACTTGAGGTGTTGGGACTGTTGTAGTGTGGTTTGGTTTAATTGCGACTTATATGTTGTTTATAGGTTTCCAGACTCGTCCCAGGCCTTTTATTACCCCCAGTCACTCAGGCAAGTTTTCTACCCGTTATACTGTTGTTGTGATGTATTATGTATATGCATTATCTTGTGATAAGTGCATGTTGGTTAATTAGCAAATTTTGCGATATATTGAAGCATGCTGAGATAATATATATGCATGTCTGTTTCGTAATCTGGTTATCTATCTGTTGATTTCAATGCTTATAAGTTGCATAATACCTATGCTAGAGATAAGTAGTAGTTGCGTATACCCTTAGGATAGGGGACCCAAAGGTGAACATTTTCTAAAACCGGGAGTCGATGTTCCCGAGTATATTATATATATATTTATATATATATATATATATATATGATATAGTTTCAAAACTATTAATCGAATAAGGTTTATTCGATAGCTTTATTTTATTTAATGAATATTATTTTGAATATTCATTCGAGGACTTATGACTCCGCTATTTATTTAATGAATATTATTTTGAATATTCATTCGAGGATTTATGACTCCGTTTATTTTATTTAATGAATATTATTTTGAATATTCATTGATGACTTATGACTCCGCTTATTTATTAAATAATATTCTTTATTTTATTAAAGAATAATGTTTCGATAATCAAACTTATTTTCGATTATTCAAATAAAGATAGTACTTTCGTATAAGTATATCTTTGGTTATTTAATATCCATTTCAAGTATAAGTTTTACAACTTCTACCTCAATTAATTGTATAAAGATTCTTTATGGGAATATTATTTAAATAATAATATTCAGATATTTTCTAATATATTGGGACTGATTTACTTTATTAAATCAGCATTACTCCAAACACTCTTTAAAGTGTTTTCGAGTCTTTAAAATGATTTTTAAAAGTTAGATGATCCCAAAACTCATTTTTATATATTTAAGATCTTCCTTTTTAAAGGGGATTTAAATACTCGCTCAAAACCTGGGGGATCCGGCTCTGTGGTGTATTTTATATTCGCAACAAGGTTGCTGTTTGATAAATGAATTGATTAATTACCCACATTCGGGAAGTAAGTCCAGCTATCGAGCCGACATAAGCAACATGGGCTCAGTGGGCGTCCATGATAGTGTAAGTGGCTTAGTGGGAGTCCATCAAATGCGTAAGTGGCTGAGTGGCAGTCCAGCATAAGGTCCTATTGCGACCAGGGTGATGACCAGTGGGGAATTCGTCCATCTACTAGTAGAAAAGGTTATTTATTGGTATCTTTGCCTGATCAGCAAGATATCGGGTTTATGCCAAAATTCTTTCCTTTCCAAATTTATAGAATATTGCAACTCTGTTCATACTTTACATGACAGAGGTTTTCAGGAAATGTATGGGAGATATATATATATAGGTATATATATCGGGACTTAATGAAGTATCTCGTAACTTCATTATTTATAACGATATTTCAAAGATTGAATCTATTATAATCTTATCTTATAGTCTCATCTATGTGATGAACTTTTGACACGGATTATACCTTGAACGGTGGTAGTTCAAGTAGTATTCGAAAAATATATAAGTATTTTGGAGTATCTTGTAACTTCATCTTTTCAACTTATATCTGGTTAATGATTATCTTATGCATGACAAAGATTTTCACAGAAACGTTGAGACAAGGTTAGATATATGAGATCACCTTGCAACGATATTTTATACAGTTATAAACTGGAACTCTGTGTTTATTATGCATGGAAGAGGACTTCCAAGATTTTGAAAAGTATATATGTATATACTGAATATTTTGCGACTTGGTCGCGTTAAGATATCAACTTGGTTCATTTCTTCTTAACCAAGACTTTCTTGAGTACTATGAGAAGGCTCATATATTGTTAATCATTACATATTATTTTGGTGGGCTTGCTGCTCACCCTTGCTTTCTTCTTTCATCACACAACAACAGATAGAAAAGATGAACAGGACCAAGCTCCCGATTCGCAAGCGATTAGGAAATGTTCCGTAGTTTCCTATAGGCGTTGATGTCGCTGTAGCTGAGGTAGGAACTACCAATGGCTAGGCTTTCAACTTTTGATGTACCAGACTTATGTATCTTTATCAATTGTAATAATGGCAAAGAAATGTAATTTATTCAGAAAACCCTTTTAAGGTGTATTGGCATATAATTATGGAATACAACGACTTGTGATTAATTTTTGGATATTCATCTCTGAGACTATAACTTGTGGTGGGTGTGTTTATTGTGGGGTCACAGTACAGAGTAGTTGATTATTTATTAAGATTGGGTGTTATTAAGGGAAATGGAACTCGTGACAACCCGGATCCCCGACCCCGGATTTGGGGGTGTTACACATTGGAACTTAGATTGATCATCCGTTGGAACTTTATCTGAGCATCCGTTGGAACTCAGGTTGATCATCTGTTGGAACTTTATCTGAGCATCCGTTGGAACTCAGGTTGATCATCCGTCGAGACTTATGTTGAAGATCCATTGAAGCTTTGCAAATCATCTGTTGAGACTGTCTTCTTGATAGTTAACTCTACTTCATTTACACAAGATTACAAGGCATTTAATATTTATAATTAACCATCCTATCTTGCATATCAATCTAGTAGTTAACATAACTTGGACAATCTATAACATCTGGTTCACTAAGCTATCCAAGTATGCAGAAATGTGCTACTAGTCTTATTGTTACATAAGCTACTCTTTCAACGGATGTTGATAATGATCATCCGTTGAAAGCTACAAATTCATTTAACTACAATCTAACTAAGTGTTTTGTTCAAGTTATCATCAAGTACACAACATATTCCTAATAATCTCCCCTAATTTATGTCTACTAGAATTGTAGCCATAAATTAAGATAAACTTGATGATAACAAAACACTATATGAATACAGAATGAAGTAGAGTAGATTAAATTTCAAGTGCTACAGTTTATTAAAAATTTTCACAAAGAAAGATTTGTAGAGTGTCTTACAGATCATTTTCAAGGTGCTCCTCTAGGCTGAGGAAATTAAGATTATTTCCTTGTTTGCCTTGGCTTCTTTCCCAGCTTCACATTATTTTCCTCAATTTGATTTTGAAGTTGTCTGTAGAATTCAGATTCATTCTCATTTGTTTGATCCAGCTTTTCTTGCATCTCCATAAGAGTTTCATTTCTTGCAATCTTTAGTTGATCTTCCAATCTGAAAAATCTTCTAATGTTTTTCATCCTTGAACTCCATAATCCAATAAGGCCTCAAATGCACCCTATCTCCAGTAAGAGGGATTGTCAATACTCTTGGGAGTGCATTTGGTCCCCTCCAACTATTCTTTATTTCCTCAATCCTTTTCAGCACCATTTTCTTGGCAACTATGTTGAATCCAAAGTTTTTCTTAATTGAGGAGGAAATGGTAACAAAGTTGAATAGCCTTCATTGAGAATTCTGTGAAGTGGCCATGTAATCTCTTTACCACCCTTGTACTTAAACACTAATCTCTCTGGAAGATGCTTGTATGTATCAATAGATCTGACTTCTTCTATTTCATCCAGGTAGAGATTTATGTCTGAAAGTTATTTAATGTCACATATGAAGAGTTGATCTCTCTCGTTGACCGTAGGCTTGGGTTTGACCACTTGCTTGAATTGAAGCTTGACAGGATTGATTGTTTTGACAGCTATTTTCTTTTTTTTTCTTTGTTTAGCGAAGATGGGAAGATTTAGATCAGGAAGAGGAAAGTTTTCCCAATTTATAGGTTCATCCTTGGGAACAACAGGATCACCATGAAAGGTGATGTTAGGATCGGCCTTGAATTCAGCCTCTTTCACTATAGGAATGGCTGGTTGACTTGAAGTTGTAGATTGGGCTGGCATGTAGTCTTCCTTGTCTTCATCAAAAATTATCTTCCTCGCATTCATCTTGTATCTAAACATCCTTTTTATCTGCTTTGGTTCTTCTTTCTTTCCTTCACCCAAATTCTCAGTTGGTAAAATAGTTTCCATGACTACACGCTTCTTAGCTTGGTTCTTGGCTTCTAAAGCAGCTTGCTTTTGATGTTGTTTGAGCCTCACCTTTTCCTCTTTCTTAGCTTCTGCAAATTGTGGATGTGCAGCCACTACACAGATTAGTTTACCATTTCTGTAGATTTTAGCAATCCTTTTCTTTAGTACTGAATCTCTAGGGTCTTTAAAGAAAGCTATATACCTTCCAAACAGCTTCTTTTCATCTAGCCTAGGGGTTTTATAGGTTAGGTCCAGTGGATTTTTGTCTGAGTTCTTTAAATAATTTATTTTTGGTTTAAAAATCACACTGGCCTTTGGGGACTTGATTGTTGAGGTTTGACCCCTTTCTAAGTTCCCTAGGCTCATTTCATTAATTGAAATTTATCTTAACTGAGAAAAGTGAGAAAAGACCTTGTCTTTCTTTTCAATTGGACCAAATTTCTTTTGAATTGCTTCATCAATCTTTTTTCATTTGTCATCCATCTTTTTCTCAACTGCTGTAACATCAAGCTTTTTATATTTCTCATTTGATTCCAACTTAGCAGCTGCTATCTTGACTAGATTAATGTTATCCAAGGCTGGTGGCTTTGGGAAAGTAATTGATGTAACAATTACTTTGCTTACTTGAATTTTGAGCACTATCTCCCCCTCACTTGTTGATCCCCTTGCTAACTGAGATGATAGAGTCTTTTTCCCCCTTTTTGTTAGCATCAAGTTGAGTAGAGGTAGAGAGTTGTGCAGCCACCAACTGTTGAAGCAGACTAGTTTGAGCTTCCTGATTTTCAAGTATCTTGGATATTGACTTCTCCACATTTTTCATTCTAGAATCCATGGCCTCAACTTTTCTGTTCAAACCAGCTTCCTTTCTGAGCTTTTGAGCTATTTCAGTCATGGTGGTTCCTGGAAGCCTAACATCTAACCTTGCTACAAAGTCTTGTTTGATTTCAGAAATTTCATGTTTGATGGCATCCACATTCTGACTTTGTTGGAGATGTTAAATCTTATGCAATTGCAGAGATTCCAGGTGGGCTGAAAGTAGTCTTTTGGTGCTAGCATTAGTGGATGCTTGAATTCTGTTTGGGTGTCATGAATGAGCTTGAATAATGTGGATTGGAGATGTGGATATGAACAATCCTTGTGTAGCATCCATGATGGAGTTTCTGCATCTCCCCCTATGCTCATACTTTCATCCTCATCATCTTCACCATCATCCCCAAATGAGTCTTTAGCCAATTCAAAGTCATTACCAGCTGTAGAGGGCATAGAAGTTATAACATCCTTTGCTCTTTGCATAGAAGCATTTGTGTGCACCAAATTTAGCATTCTTTCAGCAGCCACATTATCCTGTTCAGCCAAAACTTGATAAGCTGAAATAGGGTGAGTAAATGCCTCAGCTTCATAAGAAACAGAATCTAATATAGCTTGATATTCTTTGCTGAATTAGTCGTTTCTTTTCAGCCTCATTGACATCCATTAACTCACTAGCAATGGTTTCCATCCTTATTTCTCCTGTACCTGCTTTTCTCTCATAATCTCTCTGTTTTTGCATCCAGGGCTCCCCTTGGCTTCCCACCCTCACACCCTCACATTCACCTACTAAGGTAGGACTCCACTTACTCAATTTTTCCAAGCTGGAAGAAATAGCTTGCTTGAGTTCACTCATTTCCTCTCTTTTTCCTGAGAGCAACTCAGCCTCTCACTCAATTCACTCCCTTCCCTCAGTCCTAAGAGTGATTGTACAACTACTAGATCATCTGCACTTGTAACATTTATTGAAGTTTGAAGTGGTGCAGTGATATTGAATGGATGAGGAACATCCGTCGAAGTAGTAGTTGAGATTTCAATGGATGACTGATGTTAAGCTCATCCGTCGAGATACAATCACTAGTCGACGGATGAACAATTTTTGTCGAGATAATGGAAATAAAAGAGTGGAGTAAAGACTACTATTGAATGATTGATTTGAGATTTTGCACAGATGTTTCAGTAGACTCATAAAGAAATGGCAAGTGAGCCAACAAATCATCTAAAAGATGATGCTCACTTGCTTGGATTTTTGGCTCCTCCATGAGAGTTAGAGATGGAGAATCAGGAATTAATGTATGAATCATATCAACATCCAGTGAATGTGTGGGTGAGTTTGGTGTGTTAGGTGCTTCAATTGTTAAATTTTGGTTGTGACTCCACAGTTATTGGAGCCACATCAACCTGAATTTGAGATGGTGCATGTACTCAG